>NC_091181.1:4664718-4775763 GCF_040958095.1 Procambarus clarkii | reverse complement strand
GGTGAATGGTGATCAAGTTGACGACTGCTAGGACGAGAAATCTTTTTAATTTTATTCCACATTTGGGATGAATATGTTGCATGATTGATGCCTTGCAGAAACTGTTCCCAGTGCTGGTTATACACCTGTTGAACAGATCCACAAGGGCCGTGACGAGGATTCGAACCTGCGTCCGGGAGCATCCCAGACACTGCCTTAATTTGTTCATTTGATGCATCACGTTAGTGTGATCTGTGTGTGTGTATACACCTGTCCCTTTAGCTCTCTAAACTCTCGGCTGGCTTTAAGAAATATGTTGAGGGTGTCAGCTGTTTTATGTGTTTTATACTGCTCAGCTAGGAATAGAACTCTGTCATGCAGGGGCTTAAGGCGTGAGTCAGTGAACCACCTCTGTCCCTTCCTCACTGGTTTGGGTCTTGTGGATTTTACAACATTGTCATAAAAAGCGGTTACTTCAGTGACCAGGTCCTCATATAATACATTGACGGTAGTAAAGCAGTAAGTGTTATACCATTCAGAAATGCGGAATTTGAAGAGCATGTGTAAATTTTCAGGGATATTAATTATTTCTTTTTCAAAGCTTAGGGGTTTGACATTATTGATAGTGTATGAACTGAATATGGCAAAGTGATCACTAACTAATTCATGTGTGAGGGAATCTAGATTCCATCAGCTAGTTTTCCTAGTTTCTAGATTAGGCTAGTCGCTCTAGAAACTGAAGCTTTCAAACTAACATATACTTGTGGGGTGTTGAATGAAAGCTTATGTTAAGGACTGTCGGTTGGGACTGGTTAGAAGTCTGTGATTGCTCTGTAGAGAGAATTACAGAAATTTTCCTGTTTCTGTGAAACAGGATGATCGAGGTGAGAGTGAAGTTTTTTTTTTTTATTTTGATAAAAGAAATATACAAAGTATAGCACAATATATACATGACATGAACCTAAGAACAGAACATAACAACAAAAACATAATCATAAACAGGCATAGAAGAGAACATTGCATAATAAGACCCCAGAAACTCCAGGGACACAAGTCCGAATACACATAAACATAGTAACGGACACACAACAAACGGACGCATACGGACATGGAAAGACACAACTAACATATAAAGAATAAACCAGACACACATATAAATACACAATTACAGAAATAACACAAAGCATAAGCACATCGCACACAAATCATATAAGTAACATAAAAACAAACCATGGCCAAGGCCCAGGCACTACTATATGACAACCCCAAGAAAGAATCCGGGGCGAACAATGAAACACAGAGATACATGTACCCTAAACAAACACACTTCCAGGAAGAACAGCAATCAAACCAACAAAAAGAGTAACAAACAGCCGCATGCAACTCACTCAAGGTACAAGCAACGGCCCACGCAGGAGCCAACATAGAAGCAAACCCACACTCACACTCAACCCCACACACCAAACCGAACACACAACCACAGGAGCAACCACACACACACCCAGCACAACTCCCCCGAGGAGGCCCACCGGAGGGCCGGGGATCTAGGATGAAAACAGAAGACCACTCACCCAAAAGCAACCCCACGCACATACCCACCCGTGAACCAACCACGGAACTCGCTCGGAAACGCATGCTGCACCCACCACCACGTGAACCGCAAACGACCCCTCAAAAACCCCAAAAGCCTAGCAACCCCATAACCCTCCCTCCGACCCACCCACACACAATACACAAAGTCAGCAACAAGAAGACAAACCGTATTACGAACACGGCGCGACCTCCGCGGAAAGGACAAAAACAAAAATCTCAAAAGGTCACCCCGACACCCAGGTCCACAAACTCCAACCAACACGTCCCGAAACCAATCAAGCAAACCCCGCAACCACCCGCAAAAATAAAAGACATGCAACTGCGTCTCAGGGAGCCCACAGTGCACACACGCATCAGAGGCACGCAAACCCAGCATGCACAACCGTGCATTAGTCGCCAACGACAAATGCAATAGCCGAAACAACAATTCCCGCTGTTGCGGAGCCAGAAACCGAGCCCCCAGCGCCGCCCACACATCCCCCCAATCCCAACACGGGAACAAACCCTCCACCCGCGGTGGAACACGACGAAACAAAACCCGATACACCGCCTTGACCGACAAGGACAGGAACCCCGGACAACGGCATACCTCCCGAAGAATTGCCACCGCCCAAGAGTAAACCAGGGGGGTACAGACCGCCGCCTCCCGACAAACACCAAAATCCACCAAATAGCTAAACCTAACAGAGCAATAATAAACACACAAACCATTGAGCCCCCCACCCAACTCAAACCCCTGACACAACGAGACCCAAAAGAGCGCCCGAGCCCTCGTGAACACATCAGGAATGCCCACCCCACCCTCCCGCACAGCCAACACCAACGTCGACCGGCGAATTGGGTGGTAACGACCACACCACACATAACGATAAACCTGGCGCTCCAACCCGAAAGCCAGCTTACGATCCAGGGGGAAAACCCGAGCCACGAACCAGACCCGGGACAAAACTTTGCAATTCACAAGCAACGCCCGCTGATAAAGCGTCAACGGGCACACAGCCAGCAACCCAATCGCAACACCGACACTCCGGGAAACCATATCCCAATTGCAAGCCAAGGACCTCTCATAGGAAGCGAACCAGGTAAGCCCCAAAACCCGCATAGAAGTGACAACTGGAAACCATGACCCCACCCACACAAGGCGAGAGGACCACCCACCAAGACCTATAAGACCGGACTTCGCACGATTCACCTGCGCCCCAGTGGCCAACTCGAACCTCTCAACCACAACCTGGACCGCCCCAACCGACCCCCTCCGAGGCCAGGAACAGGATGGTATCATCTGCATAACCGCAGATAGGCAACCGAAGACCCGACGGCAAACGGGGGGCGACGATCAACGGGCATCCCTTGATCGCCCGAAAAAACGGCTCCTGAAAGACGATTTACAGGAGCATCGAAAGCGGACAACCCTGCCGCACCGAGCGACGCACAGGGAAAGAATCACTCAAAAACCCATTTACACAGACCCGACTACAACATTGAGCATAAAACATACGCACCCAACGAACAAACAAGGCGGAAATCCCAGCCTCCCCAACACGCGAAACAAAATCGAGCGACACACGGTCGAAAGCCTTCGACCAATCCAGACAAAGCATCGCTGCCGACAAGCGAGCGTCGGACACGTACAAGAGCACATCTCGAAACAATGCATTGCAATGCAACAAGGAACGACCCGGAACACCACAAAACTGCTCCACAGAGACAACAGACGCAACAACATTGCGACACCGACCATCCAAGACCTTAGACAGGATCTTGTAGTCGACATTCAACAAAGTAATGGGCCGCCAGTTTGAGAATAACCGTAGATCGCCCGACTTCGGGAGAAGCCGCACAATCCCAACGCACTGAGACATAGGCAGAACGCACTCCCGAAGACAAGACTGGACCACCTCCAGCAGAACATCCCCCAACACATCCCAAAAGGCGACATAGAACTCAATAGGAAGACCATCCGAACCCGGCACCTTCCCGGAACGAAACGACCGCACCACCACAAGCAGCTCCGCCAAGGAGACCTCTTTCACCAGACCAGCACACTCCGCAACCGACAACCCAGGAAGGCACCGACCCAAGAAATCCTACGCAAGTGCGGCGTCCCCAGCCACCTCTGCATACAGCGCAGCCAACTCCTGCCGAACATAGTGCAACACCCCACCAGTGTCCGAAACAACCGTCCCATCTGGCCGTTGCAAGGCCGTAAAAAGAACAGAGTCCCGCGCGGCCCGTACCTTACTTAAAAGAAATGGAGAAATCCGTTCCCCGTCGACCCTCTCACTTACACGAGCCCTCACACGCACACCCTCCGCCCACTCACTCCGCAACCCGCATAGACGCGCCTTGCAGTCCACAATCTTATCAAAACAATCAACACCAGCATCGTACCGTACATACAACCTCGACAGCTGCGCCTGCAACAACCGCAGCAACCCAAAGCGCCCAGCAGCCTCGCGCTTAGCAACCACGCGAAAAAACAAACGACACTGCTCTTTACACCACTCCCACCACTCCAAGACAGAGAGAAACTCACAACGCCGGGCTCGAATCCCGACCCACCAACACCGAAACTGACGACAAACACGCGGAGAACGCAACAACCCACAGTTTAGCTTCCACCACCCCGCACCGACCCGCACCTGACTGGGTACCCCAACCCGGACCACCACCAAACTGTGGTCGGAGAATGCAACCGGGACAGTGCGAAAATCATACACCGTACATTCCCCACCATTGACATACACCCTATCGATGCGCGAACACACCCCACGTGCAGCAAAAGTATACGACAACCCTCCACCAAAGAGCACGGCAGCGTCCCGGAAACCACATGAACGCACCACCTCCAGCAGCGCACCCGAGACATTCTGCGGACGGGCGCTACAACAATCCCGCGCACTCGTCACACAATTGAAGTCCCCTCCAAAAATCATGCCCCGCGTATCATGGCGCAAGAAAGGAAGAAGCCCCACCCGAAAAAACTCCTCCCTCTCCCGACGACGCGCTGCACCCGAGGGGGCGTACACCATCAAAAACGGAATCACGACCCCCAAAAACTCCACCCGCACAAACAACACCCGCCCATCCTCGTCCAACTCCGTGTGAAGCACGAAGAAGGAGGCCTGACGAGAGAATAACATAAGGGTCCCCCCGAAAGGCGTCCTCGGCGAGTTGAGCACCACATGATAATGCACGCTTAGACACTGCAACACTGACACATCATGCACATTATGCTCCTGTATGAGAGCCACATCCACACGTTGCTCCTGCAAAACATCCAACAGGCCCAACTGGACCCCAAGAGCATTCAAACCCCGAACATTCAAGGACGCACAAACTACAGAGGGCGCCATCGGAACAACCTCAGGACACCCCCAACCCGTCGCGACACACAGGCCGCACTTCATCCCGGACCCCAGGGCGATCACAATGAACACCGTCAGTCGCCGTACCCAGCCCCACGGACGAGCCCTCTGCCGGATCCGCAGAGCCCCCACCAACCGGAACAAGGGCCGAAGACCCCCGACAGGTACTCTTAGACAACACGACCACCAGGTCCCGGTCACTGCGATGAGCCACCCACCCAGAGGTGCCACCATCAGGAGGCGCAGCTGCCGTCACTGGAGGCACCACAGAAGAAACCTCCTCGATGTCCTCGCCGGCAACCTCCATCGCAACACCGCCCTCCGCCCACAACCGACGAGGTGATGTATCCTGAGCCGAACGACGGCGCTTCACATGAGGCTGCTGATCGTCGGTACAACGACCCCCAGCAAGGGGTGCTCCAGAAGAACCCGACGCGGGCGGGCCCAAAGCCGAAGCAGCACGGGCACACACAGCAGCAACCTCCACAGCATGGGGCCACAGCTTACCACCACGCCCGGAGACCGGAGCAGAAGGAGCAGGTCCAGAAAGCGGGAGAGCACACTCCAGCTCACAGGGGGCATCCACCACGGACGCCGAGGCAATCGCAGCTGACGAACCACTGGATAAGGCGACCTTTGTAGACGACGAGGGAGTCGACGCAGAGTCAGAGGGCAGGGAGGAGGACACACACCCTACCACCCCAGCATCCCCGGGCAGCAGACAATCTTCAGCAGGGGAAGCAGGCACCACACCAACAGCAGCAGCCGAGGACCGCACAGAAGCCTCCGGCCGTGGATGCACCTCCGCCACCACCGAACGAGGAACCCCCGAGGTAGGAGCTCCCGTTCCCACAGAGCACACTGGGGAAGCAGACGTACTATGTCCCGACCAAACAGGGACCGAGGGAGCACTCGCTGAACCCGCCGCAGGAACCACCCCAGGCACCTCGCCAGGGCGAGAAAGCGATGAGGAAGCCCCCCGCGTCTCCAAAGGGGGGAAGTCACCATCCAAGAAAACGGAGGGAGCCTCAGCCCGAGGAGCATCACAGCTCGCTGCCACATGGCCCTCAGCACCACACCGGAAACAAGTACGAGTCTGTCCCTGATAGAATACTCTGAGCGAGAGCTCACGATACAGAAGAAGAGATGGTACCGGTGACGTAATCTTCATACCGAGCGTACGAATGCCCGTACGCAGCCCGCTCAGCCGACCTGTACGCAGATGGTTGAAACGATGAAACTGCACCTCTCCATATTTTCCAAACACAACCCGCAGCTCATCCTCAGAGAACGTCACCGGTACACCATGCACACTCACGTACTGCACGGCCCCCCAGGGATCCGAAACGGCCACAGACACAGCCGTGTCGGTGACTGGAACAGAGTGGCCGGCCCAACGCGCCACAAACTCCTTGTACAGCGAGCTCCTGCAGAAGGTCATCGCCACTCGCGTAGGGGAAAGCTTTTCCAGCCATATCAAATCCTGGACATCCGCTTGAAGCACATCGACGACAGCAACTTCCACAATCGCCCAGTCCACATCCCCTGAGAAGTCAAGGCACGCCGTGTCCACCCGCCGTACGCGGGACACACCACCAACCACCATACCACCAGCCGGGCCCTCCGGCCAGCGGGCGCACCACACCACAATCCACACCCGCCTCCACTCAGCACCAGGCGACAACTGGCAGGTCAAACGAGCACGTCTTGGCCCTCTGGCGGCCAGTGAGCGAATCCCAGGTAGTGTGGGAATATCAATTGGTAATTTGTGCATCAGAACATTGCTAAGTGTTAAGTGCTAAGTCCTACACTGGACTTAGCACTCCACCCTGGGATGTACCCAACTCAAATGGTGCACAAAGTTTATTTTTGTCCCCCTTGAAAAGGACTGAGGCGGTTCTTTTACTCAGGTAAGCCCTGAGCTATATCAACAGTCTTCCCTTAACTCCAAAAGAGGCTAGCTGTTCTAGGATTATTTCTCTGTTTGCTGTATCAAAAGCAGTTTGGAGATCAATAAATGCCGCCAGAGAGTTTGGTCCCTTTCTGATAAAATACTCAGCAAAGCAAGTTTGTGTGCTTCTTCCAGGAAGCAAACTATACAGGTTAGGGGCAAGGTGGGGCTTGATTTGAAACATTAGTCTGTCGAGAATAATTCTCTCAAGAACTTTACACATGCACGATGTCATTGAAATGGGTCTAAATTGTTATGAATTAGGCTTGGGTATGGGTATTATGAGTCCCTGTGTCCAGCGGTCAGGTAAAACACCCTGCCTTAGACTTTGATTAAATAATTCTAGCAAAGGGCTATTTGGCAGCTCAGCCAGTACTCCCATGGTTTTGTATGTGATGCCATCCTCTCCAGGAGAGGTAGCCTTACCTTTCTTGAGTGCATTTTTAATTTCAAAGGGGGTTATTCCATAGTGATCATCAGGCCCTATTTCACTACAGGCAATTTCAATATTGAAGTTACAATTTATTTTGGTACTAGCCAGATAGTTTTGCACATCTAGGGGCAGGCTGCTTATACTAGCAGTGCTTGCATATTGCTGAAGCAGCATGTCGGCATAGTCTACAGGTGAATGGTGATCAAGTTGACGACTGCTAGGACGAGAAATCTTTTTAATTTTATTCCACATTTGGGATGAATATGTTGCATGATTGATGCCTTGCAGAAACTGTTCCCAGTGCTGGTTATACACCTGTTGAACAGATCCACAAGGGCCGTGACGAGGATTCGAACCTGCGTCCGGGAGCATCCCAGACACTGCCTTAATTTGTTCATTTGATGCATCACGTTAGTGTGATCTGTGTGTGTGTATACACCTGTTCCTTTAGCTCTCTAAACTCTCGGCTGGCTTTAAGAAATATGTTGAGGGTGTCAGCTGTTTTATGTGTTTTATACTGCTCAGCTAGGAATAGAACTCTGTCATGCAGGGGCTTAAGGCGTGAGTCAGTGAACCACCTCTGTCCCTTCCTCACTGGTTTGGGTCTTGTGGATTTTACAACATTGTCATAAAAAGCGGTTACTTCAGTGACCAGGTCCTCATATAATACATTGACGGTAGTAAAGCAGTAAGTGTTATACCATTCAGAAATGCGGAATTTGAAGAGCATGTGTAAATTTTCAGGGATATTAATTATTTCTTTTTCAAAGCTTAGGGGTTTGACATTATAGATAGTGTATGAACTGAATATGGCAAAGTGATCACATACTAATTCATGTGTGAGGGAATCTAGATTCCATCAGCTAGTTTTCCTAGTTTCTAGATTAGGCTAGTCGCTCTAGAAACTGAAGCTTTCAAACTAACATATACTTGTGGGGTGTTGAATGAAAGCTTATGTTAAGGACTGTCGGTTGGGACTGGTTAGAAGTCTGTGATTGCTCTGTAGAGAGAATTACAGAAATTTTCCTGTTTCTGTGAAACAGGATGATCGAGGTGAGAGTGAAGTTTTTTTTTTTTTTATTTTGATAAAAGAAATATACAAAGTATAGCACAATATATACATGACATGAACCTAAGAACAGAACATAACAACAAAAACATAATCATAAACAGGCATAGAAGAGAACATTGCATAATAAGACCCCAGAAACTCCAGGGACACAAGTCCGAATACACATAAACATAGTAACGGACACACAACAAACGGACGCATACGGACATGGAAAGACACAACTAACATATAAAGAATAAACCAGACACACATATAAATACACAATTACAGAAATAACACAAAGCATAAGCACATCGCACACAAATCATATAAGTAACATAAAAACAAACCATGGCCAAGGCCCAGGCACTACTATATGACAACCCCAAGAAAGAATCCGGGGCGAACAATGAAACACAGAGATACATGTACCCTAAACAAACACACTTCCAGGAAGAACAGCAATCAAACCAACAAAAAGAGTAACAAACAGCCGCATGCAACTCACTCAAGGTACAAGCAACGGCCCACGCAGGAGCCAACATAGAAGCAAACCCACACTCACACTCAACCCCACACACCAAACCGAACACACAACCACAGGAGCAACCACACACACACCCAGCACAACTCCCCCGAGGAGGCCCACCGGAGGGCCGGGGATCTAGGATGAAAACAGAAGACCACTCACCCAAAAGCAACCCCACGCACATACCCACCCGTGAACCAACCACGGAACTCGCTCGGAAACGCATGCTGCACCCACCACCACGTGAACCGCAAACGACCCCTCAAAAACCCCAAAAGCCTAGCAACCCCATAACCCTCCCTCCGACCCACCCACACACAATACACAGTCAGCAACAAGAAGACAAACCGTATTACGAACACGGCGCGACCTCCGCGGAAAGGACAAAAACAAAAATCTCAAAAGGTCACCCCGACACCCAGGTCCACAAACTCCAACCAACACGTCCCGAAACCAATCAAGCAAACCCCGCAACCGCCCGCAAAAATAAAAGACATGCAACTGCGTCTCAGGGAGCCCACAGTGCACACACGCATCAGAGGCACGCAAACCCAGCATGCACAACCGTGCATTAGTCGCCAACGACAAATGCAATAGCCGAAACAACAATTCCCGTTGTTGCGGAGCCAGAAACCGAGCCCCCAGCGCCGCCCACACATCCCCCCAATCCCAACACGGGAACAAACCCTCCACCCGCGGTGGAACACGACGAATCAAAACCCGATACACCGCCTTGACCGACAAGGACAGGAACCCCGGACAACGGCATACCTCCCGAAGAATTGCCACAGCCCAAGAGTAAACCGGGGGGGTACAGACCGCCGCCTCCCGACAAACACCAAAATCCACCAAATAGCTAAACCTAACAGAGCAATAATAAACACACAAACCATTGAGCCCCCCACCCAACTCAAATCCCTGACACAACGAGACCCAAAAGAGCGCCCGAGCCCTCGTGAACACATCAGGAATGCCCACCCCACCCTCCCGCACAGCCAACACCAACGTCGACCGGCGAATTGGGTGGTAACGACCACACCACACATAACGATAAACCTGGCACTCCAACCCGAAAGCCAGCTTACGATCCAGGGGGAAAACCCGAGCCACGAACCAGACCCGGGACAAAACTTTGCAATTCACAAGCAACGCCCGCTGATAAAGCGTCAACGGGCGCACAGCCAGCAACCCAATCGCAACACCGACACTCTGGGAAACCATATCCCAATTGCAAGCCAAGGACCTCTCATAGGAAGCGAACCAGGTAAGCCCCAAAACCCGCATAGAAGTGACAACCGGAAACCATGACCCCACCCACACAAGGCGAGAGGACCATCCACCAAGACCCATAAGACCGGACTTCGCACGATTCACCTGCGCCCCAGTGGCCAACTCGAACCTCTCAACCACAACCTGGACCGCCCCAACCGACCCCTCCGAGGCCAGGAACAGGACGGTATCATCTGCATAACCGCAGATAGGCAACCGAAGACCCGACGGCAAACGGGGGGGACGATCAACGGGCATCCCTTGATCGCCCGAAAAAACGGCTCCTGAAAGACGATATACAGGAGCATCGAAAGCGGACAACCCTGCCGCACCGAGCGACGCACAGGGAAAGAATCACTCAAAAACCCATTTACACAGACCCGACTACAACATTGAGCGTACAACATACGCACCCAACGAACAAACAAGGGCGGAAATCCCAGCCTCCCCAACACGCGAAACACAAAATCGAGCGACACACGGTCGAAAGCCTTCGACCAATCCAGACAAAGCATCGCTGCCGACAAGCGAGCGTCGGACACGTACAAGAGCACATCTCGAAACAATGCATTGCAATGCAACAAGGAACGACCTGGAACACCACAAAACTGCTCCACAGAGACAACAGACGCAACAACACTGCGACACCGACCAGCCAAGACCTTAGACAGGATCTTGTAGTCGACATTCAACAAAGTAATGGGCCGCCAGTTTGAGAATAACCGTAGATCGCCCGACTTCGGGAGAAGCCGCACAATCCCAACGCACTGAGACATAGGCAGAACGCACTCCCGAAGACAAGACTGGACCACCTCCAGCAGAACATCCCCCAACACATCCCAAAAGGCGACATAGAACTCAATAGGAAGACCATCCGAACCCGGCACCTTCCCGGAACGAAACGACCGCACCACCACAAGCAGCTCCGCCAAGGAGACCTCTTTCACCAGACCAGCACACTCCGCAACCGACAACCCAGGAAGGCACCGACCCAAGAAATCCTCCGCAAGTGCGGCGTCCCCAGCCACCTCTGCATACAGCGCAGCCAACTCCTGCCGAACATAGTGCAACACCCCACCAGTGTCCGAAACAACCGTCCCATCTGGCCGTTGCAAGGCCGTAAAAAGAACAGAGTCCCGCGCGGCCCGTACCTTACTTAAAAGAAATGGAGAAATCCGTTCCCCGTCGACCCTCTCACTTACACGAGCCCTCACACGCACACCCTCCGCCCACTCACTCCGCAACCCGCATAGACGCGCCTTGCAGTCCACAATCTTATCAAAACAATCAACACCAGCATCGTACCGTACATACAACCTCGACAGCTGCGCCTGCAACAACCGCAGCAACCCAAAGCGCCCAGCAGCCTCGCGCTTAGCAACCACGCGAAAAAACAAACGACACTGCTCTTTACACCACTCCAAGACAGAGAGAAACTCACAACGCCGGGCTCGAATCCCGACCCACCAACACCGAAACTGACGACAAACACGCGGAGAACGCAACAATCCACAGTTTAGCTTCCACCACCCCGCACCGACCCGCACCTGACTGGGTACCCCAACCCGGACCACCACCAAACTGTGGTCGGAGAATGCAACCGGGACAGTGCGAAAATCATACACCGTACATTCCCCACCATTGACATACACCCTATCGATGCGCGAACGCACCCCACGTGCAGCAAAAGTAAACGACAACCCTCCACCAAAGAGCACGGCAGCGTCCCGGAAACCACATGAACGCACCACCTCCAGCAGCGCACCCGAGACATTCTGCGGACGGGCGCTACAACAATCCCGCGCACTCGTCACACAATTGAAGTCCCCTCCAAAAATCATGCCCCGCGTATCATGGCGCAAGAAAGGAAGAAGCCCCACCCGAAAAAACTCCTCCCTTTCCCGACGACGCGCTGCACCCGAGGGGGCGTACACCGTCAAAAACGGAATCACGACCCCCAAAAACTCCACCCGCACAAACAACACCCGCCCATCCTCGTCCAACTCCGTGTGAAGCACGGAGAAGGAGGCCTGACGAGAGAATAACATAAGGGTCCCCCCGAAAGGCGTCCTCGGCGAGTTGAGCACCACATGATAATGCACGCTTAGACACTGCAACACAGACACATCATGCACATTATGCTCCTGTATGAGAGCCACATCCACACGTTGCTCCTGCAAAACATCCAACAGGCCCAACTGGACCCCAAGAGCATTCAAACCCCGAACATTCAAGGACGCACAAACTACAGAGGGCGCCATCGGAACAACCTCAGGACACCCCCAACCCGTCGCGACACACAGGCCGCACTTCATCCCGGACCCCAGGGCGATCACAATGAACACCGTCAGTCGCCGTACCCAGCCCCACGGACGAGCCCTCTGCCGGATCCGCAGAGCCCCCACCAACCGGAACAAGGGCCGAAGACCCCCGACAGGTACTCTTAGACAACACGACCACCAGGTCCCGGTCACCGCGATGAGCCACCCACCCAGAGGTGCCACCATCAGGAGGCGCAGCTGCCGTCACTGGAGGCACCACAGAAGAAACCTCCTCGATGTCCTCGCCCGCAACCTCCATCGCAACACCGCCCTCCGCCCACAACCGACGAGGCGATGTATCCTGAGCCGAACGACGGCGCTTCACATGAGGCTGCTGATCGTCGGTACAACGACCCCCAGCAAGGGGTGCTCCAGAAGAACCCGACGCGGGCGGGCCCAAAGCCGAAGCAGCACGGGCACACACAGCAGCAACCTCCACAGCTTACCACCACGCCCGGAGACCGGAGCAGAAGGAGCAGCTCCAGAAAGCGGGAGAGCACACTCCAGCTCACAGGGGGCATCCACCATGGACGCCGAGGCAATCGCAGCTGACGAACCACTGGATAAGGCGACCTTCGTAGACGACGAGGGAGTCGACGCAGAGTCAGAGGGCAGGGAGGAGGACACACACCCCACCACCCCAGCATCCCCGGGCAGCAGACAATCTTCAGCAGGGGAAGCAGGCACCACACCAACAGCAGCAGCCGAGGACCGCACAGAAGCCTCCGGCCGTGGATGCACCTCCGCCACCACCGAACGAGGAACCCCCGAGGTAGGAGCTCCCGTTCCCACAGAGCACACTGGGGAAGCAGACGTACTATGTCCCGACCAAACAGGGACCGAGGGAGCACTCGCTGAACCCGCCGCAGGAACCACCCCAGGCACCTCGCCAGGGCGAGAAAGCGATGAGGAAGCCCCCCGCGTCTCCAAAGGGGGGAAGTCACCCTCCAAGAAAACGGAGGGAGCCTCAGCCCGAGGAGCATCACAGCTCGCTGCCACATGGCCCTCAGCACCACACCGGAAACAAGTACGAGTCTGTCCCTGATAGAATACTCTGAGCGAGAGCCCACGATACAGAAGACGAGATGGTACCGGTGACGTAATCTTCATACCGAGCGTACGAATGCCCGTACGCAGCCCGCTCAGCCGACCTGTACGCAGATGGTTGAAACGATGAAACTGCACCTCTCCATATTTTCCAAACACAACCCGCAGCTCATCCTCAGAGAACGTCACCGGTACACCATGCACACTCACGTACTGCACGGCCCCCCAGGGATCCGAAACGGCCACAGACACAGCCGTGTCGGTGACTGGAACAGAGTGGCCGGCCCAACGCGCCACAAACTCCTTGTACAGCGAGCTCCTGCAGAAGGTCATCGCCACTCGCGTAGGGGAAAGCTTTTCCAGCCCTATCAAATCCTGGACATCCGCTTGAAGCACATCGACGACAGCAACTTCCACAATCGCCCAGTCCACATCCCCTGAGAAGTCAAGGCACGCCGTGTCCACCCGCCGTACGCGGGACACACCACCAACCACCATACCACCAGCCGGTCCCTCCGGCCAGCGGGCGCACCACACCACAATCCACACCCGCCTCCACTCAGCACCAGGCGACAACTGGCAGGTCAAACGAGCACGTCCTGGCCCTCTGGCGGCCAGTGAGCGAATCCCAGGTAGTGTGGGAATATCAATTGTTAATTTGTGCATCAGAACATTGCTAAGTGTTAAGTGCTAAGTCCTACACTGGACTTAGCACTCCACCCTGGGATGTACCCAACTCAAATGGTGCACAAAGTTTATTTTTGTCCCCCTTGAAAAGGACTGAGGCGGTTCTTTTACTCAGGTAAGCCCTGAGCTATATCAACAGTCTTCCCTTAACTCCAAAAGAGGCTAGCTGTTCTAGGATTATTTCTCTGTTTGCTGTATCAAAAGCAGTTTGGAGATCAATAAATGCCGCCAGAGAGTTTGGTCCCTCTCTGATAAAATACTCAGCAAAGCAAGTTTGTGTGCTTCTTCCAGGAAGGAAACTATACAGGTTAGGGGCAAGGTGGGGCTTGATTTGAAACATTAGTCTGTCGAGAATAATTCTCTCAAGAACTTTACACATGCACGATGTCATTGAAATGGGTCTAAATTGTTATGAATTAGGCTTGGGTATGGGTATTATGAGTCCCTGTGTCCAGCGGTCAGGTAAAACACCCTGCCTTAGACTTTGATTAAATAATTCTAGCAAAAGGCTATTTGGCAGTTCAGCCAGTACTCTCATGGTTTTGTATGTGATGCCATCCTCTCCAGGAGAGGTAGCCTTACCTTTCTTGAGTGCATTTTTAATTTCAAAGGGGGTTATTCCATAGTGATCATCAGGCCCTATTTCACTACAGGCAATTTCAATATTGAAGTTACAATTTATTTTGGTACTAGCCAGATAGTTTTGCACATCTAGGGGCAGGCTGCTTATACTAGCAGTGCTTGCATATTGCTGAAGCAGCATGTCGGCATAGTCTACAGGTGAATGGTGATCAAGTTGACGACTGCTAGGACGAGAAATCTTTTTAATTTTATTCCACATTTGGGATGAATATGTTGCATGATTGATGCCTTGCAGAAACTGTTCCCAGTGCTGGTTATACACCTGTTGAACAGATCCACAAGGGCCGTGACGAGGATTCGAACCTGCGTCCGGGAGCATCCCAGACACTGCCTTAATTTGTTCATTTGATGCATCACGTTAGTGTGATCTGTGTGTGTGTATACACCTGTTCCTTTAGCTCTCTAAACTCTCGGCTGGCTTTAAGAAATATGTTGAGGGTGTCAGCTGTTTTATGTGTTTTATACTGCTCAGCTAGGAATAGAACTCTGTCATGCAGGGGCTTAAGGCGTGAGTCAGTGAACCACCTCTGTCCCTTCCTCACTGGTTTGGGTCTTGTGGATTTTACAACATTGTCATAAAAAGCGGTTACTTCAGTGACCAGGTCCTCATATAATACATTGACGGTAGTAAAGCAGTAAGTGTTATACCATTCAGAAATGCGGAATTTGAAGAGCATGTGTAAATTTTCAGGGATATTAATTATTTCTTTTTCAAAGCTTAGGGGTTTGACATTATTGATAGTGTATGAACTGAATATGGCAAAGTGATCACTAACTAATTCATGTGTGAGGGAATCTAGATTCCATCAGCTAGTTTTCCTAGTTTCTAGATTAGGCTAGTCGCTCTAGAAACTGAAGCTTTCAAACTAACATATACTTGTGGGGTGTTGAATGAAAGCTTATGTTAAGGACTGTCGGTAGGGACTGGTTAGAAGTCTGTGATTGCTCTGTAGAGAGAATTACAGAAATTTTCCTGTTTCTGTGAAACAGGATGATCGAGGTGAGAGTGAAGTGGTATGTGAGGTACTTGACTAAAACCGTTAGAGGTGGGAGGGGGGGGGAGTGTGGGGAGAACGTTGCCTCCCCCCCCTCCCCAAACATGTGAGACATCACACCATTGTCTTTAGGCCTCCCCCTCCTTGTGACGTCACGGGATGCTCGAGGGTGAGTGAGGCTGTGATTGGAGTAGGCATGTGTGTGCTCCAAGCCGAGTTTTGGAGCGAAGAGCTGTGATTGGTAGCGGCACGAGGGAGCAGTGCCGGGTTTGTGCTGATTGGTCAAGACAAAGTAGGGAGGAGGTATGGGCATTTTGAGTTTCCCTAGCCCGGGAAATAGGCAGTCTGAGCAGGGGAGCAGGTGGACGAGGATGTGTCTGGGTGGAGTGGGGGAGTTTTCCCCCTCCACCCCCGTTAATCGCGGACGTTACCGGGTTGTCTAGCAGGGATGGCACTCCTGCCATCCAGAGTTGTTTCTAGGCCCAAATTTGCGTGAAATTGGGGCCGATGTGACAAACTAAGAGACAGTTGCAGTGTTAACCCATGAGGCAGATGGCAGAGCCTCATGGTGTATCAGATTGATCCCTCATCCCTCAGGTCTGAGCATCCTGTCTAGTGGCAATGGACAAATGGTGTTGGGCAGTGTAAGTGAGTGGGATATTACAGGCCCCTGTTGGATTTTTGTATTCCGCCAGGCTGCGTCAGTGTGGGGACGCCGCCGGCCATTGTCACCCCAGTGTAGAGCAAGGCAGGCTCTGGTTTGCTGGAGTTGTTGGTGATTCCTTAACCACGTGTGTATGCCCGGGGGCCACCCCCAGGCCACCCCAGGCCGCCCCAGGCCGCCCCAGGCCACCCGCGCAGCCAAACCCCACCCCACCCCACGCACCAGCTCAGCCGGGTGGGGAGCTATGACGTCATGCGCTACCCGTGGCCACCCCCAGGCCACCCAGCCGCTTGGCCCGGCCATTCGGCTCGGCCCGTGCGCCGACTACCCACCCGCCAGCCCGCACGCCGGCTACCACCGGCCCCCCCTCTCAGCTCTGGAGGGGCGCTGTGGGCTACGCGGTGGCCACATGCCTTGGCCACCTCCTTGGGCCACTTGGCCACTTTCCCGGGACAGCCTAGGGCCACATCTTGTCGACGCATGAGGAGCAAGCTAAATGTTGACAGCTAGTGTGGTAGTGACCTGGGAAATGAGTAAAAAAAATAAGGAGAGAAAGACGTGAGTACTATTATCATTGTGTACAGTGTGATGAGTACCGGTGGAAATTCCCGGTAAGAGTTGTCTCAGAGCCTCGCCAGGCTAGAGAAGCAGCTGAGAGACAGTTGTTTGTAGCACGTCCAGGTGACTGGTAGGGCGGTACCTGGAGATAGATGTTATACACGGGACCACACTGTAGTATCATAATGTATATATGTGTAGGCTGATTCGAGTATGTAACCGGTCAGTGTAGAGATTTACCATATAAGTGATCCAGCCTGTCAATTCTATATAATCGTTCAGACTGGATTAATGCCATAGAGTACCATATATAAATTATAATCATTAGAGGTAGGCAGGCCAGGTTGCAGGGATGTCAGTGGGGGCCCTGAGGTCTGTGTAGTTAGTTATATTTACCTGATGATATAATTTTCATTGATTATGTGAATGCCATTTCTATGTGTTCATTTGCATGCTTTATGTACTGTGTTGTGTGGTGAGTCAGTAGATGTGATTGCTGACTGATTGCCTAATAATGTCATTAGCATGTGGGGCATGCTGATGGCATCATTATGTTGCAGGTTTGTGCAGTATTGTTATCAGTTTATACGATATTATTGCCCCAGGAACTGTGTTGAGGGTTTAAGGGACCTCTAGGATTATTCAGGGGAATTCACAGTGCTTAATGAGAGCAGACAATTGATGGGTTAATTGCCTTGCTGAGGTAAGTGTGTGCTCACAGTAGTCCTTTGCAACGGGTGCAAAATAAGGGGGGGGGGCAGTAATATTGATATACTCTTGTGTGTTGCACAACCGTGTGTCATTATTGTGTGGGCACAGTAATTAGCGAGTTGCAGTAACTGCAACCATATGTGGGCAGTGCATTTGTGTTGTTGCATGCCATTGTAGTGTGACCTATTTAACACTGGGGTTACTTTGTTTCTTTATGTTGTGTTGAGGACTTAAGGATTCAGTGAGTTAATTAAGTAAGGGGTAATTAACTGGATAAGGGGTGCACACTTATTGTGGAGTGAGTTAGGGCTGTTATGAGACAGAACAGCGTTGAGCTTGAGTGAGATACGTCTCAGGAGCAATTAATTGTCCGTGTGACAACTAATTGACCACTCTAGCTAATTATGTAATTAGCCTTCTCGTCATGAATTCACGTAGTGGGAGAGGGTCTGTCAGTATTTGTGTTAATGTAATTTGCTCGAGACTAATTACCTTTCTGGGTTATAGCAATTAGTGGCTCAGGTTAATTACTGGAGTAATTAACATTGGAAAGCTCCGATGACCCGGTAAAGCGAGGTCATGGAGCTAGCATAAATCGTTGTATTAATCATATCCTGTCTGAGGACAGTGGATTAGTGGCACATCTTGTTAATTAGGGGTAATTAACTCCTTTCCCGTGAATTCACAGTGTTTGATGAGACCTGCTTAGGCAGTGCGGAGTGAGACGTATTTATGGATGATTAATTATCGGTCCTGGTGGCAGTTAATTAATTGCTCAGAATTAATTAGGGAATTAATTAGGGTAATTAACACTCACTGGTAATTTTTTGACACAGACTGTTGAGAAGCTACCAAGTTAGGGGTAGGCTTAGTTAACGTAACTCAATGGGGATGTAATTAGTGGTCCGTTTGACCTTAATTGAGAATTACTCACTGAATACTTGCTAGGAGTCAAGTGTGATGTAATATAAGTTTGAGTTATTGTTAACATGAGAGACAAGTGTTAATGATTAACGTAGAGTATCATCATGATGTTGTCTAGTGTGAGACAATTGTTTGTGATTACCGTAGTACTTTGTTGCTGACTGCTGCGATCAGTCAATTAACGTAACTAATCACTTAAGGCAATTTCTTTTGGTTGTCGTCTGGTGACGAGAGTAGAGTCATCTAGGGATTTGTGAAGCTGTGTCCCAGAATCCCGCCTTGCCTGTCTTTGTTACTGTTTACAACAGGGCAACTTCTTGTAGGGAGTTGCAAAGAGTGTTCACACTGGGTTGTGATAGGGGGGGGGGTCACTGTTGGACTACCCTCCTAGTTACGTGGGTCTCTCCTGGGGGGCGGGAGGACCCCTAAGCTTGTGATTATAGTAGCTGTCAGGGAAACCGAGACACTATTGATTGCATGCTTGTGTCTTTGTCTTCAGTGGATATCCTTCATTTGTTCAGTTAGTTCATGTTGTCAGCCCGAAGTGTCAGCAAGATGGAGCCTGCTGTCACTTCTCGAGGGGCTGCTGAATAGCTGTGTTGCAAATGCCACTTGATGGACAATAACGTAACCATTCGCTGTGGTGTAACTTAGTCTGTGATATTTTTCTTTGATTTGCAATATTGCGTCATCAGTGGGCACACCTGTGTTCAGGTTAGTTCAGTATGCAGCCTCACAGCAAGGGTTGCTATTTAGCTGTTTGTTATCGTGCCACTGGATGGACATTAACGTAACGTAAACTCGGTAATGTAGTAGTTAGTCTCTTGTTATTAATAAATTGTTATGTTATAGAAAACGGTCTTTGATGTCAACCCTTCAACCATATTATTCCACCATATTTCTGCATATTATTAAATGTTGATGTGATCTTGATAAGGCGGCTGTTCTTGGGAATTCGAATTCCAATTCATAGCGCTACATCAAATATAAATATTTGATTGTGAGAACCCGTCGGTTACCCTTTATTAGTTTTAACGTCCTGTTTAACTAGGAGGAGCCAGCGGCCTATTGTGGACAGGTTTTCACCTCTAGTGGTGGAGGCCTGGCGGTTTGCTCCCGCTTTTCCTTTTTCTATTGGACTCATGCTTAACTGCCGTGAGCAGCCTTTAAACTTGTAGTCCACCTCCTAAGGGAGGTAGGCGTAGAAAAAATCTCACATCATGAACAATTGATCCTCCGACAGCATTATCAATGAGACCTTGACCGATGACATAATCAAGCCTGCCACCCCTGAGGTGTGTGACGTTAGAGGAGTCAAAGTTGAACACGGACATTTTATTATCTCTTAAGTATTTTACAAAGACTCTGCCATTCCTGTTTGTTTTGGTGTCACCCAGGCTAGTTAGTGTGTCTAGCATTAAAATCACCCATTACAATGGTTTGAGAGCTGCTGGTAATTTTTGGGAGAGAGGCTTCCACCATTTGATCGCACCTTACATATACATTAACCAAGTTAATAAACCCGGTCGCTGTAGCAATCTGAAACTGCTGATAATATGAGTCGTCACTTTAGTGGTTTTTAACATGTTTACACACTACGTTACTTTTAACATACGTCAAGATACCGACATCATGTGAACCAACATTTGAGAAAGCTACATAACCTGGGAGTTTGGGTGGCGTTTTATTTTTTGTGTTTGCAGTGTATAGTTCCTGCAGGCACAATACATCAATGTTGTTGTCACCAGCGTACATCATTAGATCAAACAGCCTCCTTCGCACGCTTCTCACATTCCACGTGAGAAATTTAAGAGTGAGTTGGTCGTGGGTAATGGTGTTCATAAACCTGACGAAGAGAAGTGTTTACAAGATTCACAAGTTGTAGACTATTGCATACAAATGACAATTGTTCACGGTCATCAATGTCAAAGAGTTCTTTCATCTGTTTCAAGGTCAGCTGGTTGCCTGTACTTTTGCTAACATCTACAATCATTTCATGTTCATCAGGATTCATAGAGACACAAGCGGTGTTGTTTGGAATGAGTTCTTGAGCGCATTTGTAAATTATAGCTAAGACACACGGGTTTTCATATGTTTCACTTGCCACAGCGGCACTTACAGCACTGGAGGAGGGGTCAAGACTTGCTTGAGACGTGTCAACACTTACAGCACTGGAGGGGGGTGGAGGAGGGGTCAAGACTTGCTTGAGACGTGTCAACACTTACAGCACTGAAAGGGGGGTCAATACTTGCTTGAGACGTGTCAACACTTACATTGCTGGTAGGCATTTCACTAGAGACTTGGACGTTCACTTCACTCTTCGGGCTTGCGAGATGATGGCTTGAACACTGTCTCAGGTCGTCCATGTCGATCTTAGCATAAATGCTGCTGAGACCATTTTCAATCTTCGTGAGTGTTTCTTGAAGCTTATTGACGGTAATTTCTATTTTACTCATGCGAGCTGGAAGTTCTAACACCTCCCTCTGCAGGCTGGCATCAGGCTTCCCAGGTAGGCCAGGGAAGGTTGTCAAGCTGTTGGTGTCAGGAACGGTGGTGGGGTCATCCCTTTAGGTGCAGTGGTGGGGCCACCCCGGGTCGGGGGGGTTGACTAGGGTGGTGGAGGGTTGCCCCACTGTGCTGTACGGGGGAGGCCGATTGACACAGTCCTTGTGCCAGGCGGTCACTCCCTCCCGCAAGCACCTGGAACACTTGTGCTTGGTGGCTGAGGATGAGGTCTCATCAGTCCCAAGGGCGTGGTCTTTATTGGGGCATTCTTTATTGAGATGATTGCCTGCACAGAAGGCACAGGTGCCTGAAGATTTACAGTGCTTGGCTACGTGACCAAAGTGTTGACAGTTAAAACACAGACAGCTGAGGACACCCAGGGTGTTATGGGACAGGCTGGCCGGTAGGGGCCTAGGAACCTGTGATGACTGGGAGGCGGCGCCTCATTTTCCCAGACGATGACAATCCTGTTTAGTGACTTTCCCCCAGACTTGATGCGTCTTGCACTGTACACACCTGGTAATTCTTACGCATGGGAGATGTCAAGGTCATGAGGGTAGGATGTGACAAGGTACTCACTGTACCTCCTGGACCTCTCAGGAGAGTCTGCTTTACTGAATGTGATGCCACCCACTTGACCTTGGAGTAGGGCCGAGATGGTGACTTCATCGGACCTGGCTATATAGATGTAGGGCGAGGCGTGTCTAGGGATTATGAGGTCTATGGGGTCAGGAAAATGGCTAGGAATGTCACGTCTCATCCAGGCGTACCTCTGGTCACTGGTAACTTGAGATGGAAATGCCAGCCTGGCATATTTATTATGGGGAGCTTGGGTGGGTCGTGGTGCCCCCCTATTGTGCGGGTGACATTGGTCGTCTTGACAGAGTTGTTACCTTCCCTTAACCTTCTCTCTTTACGTAAGGTCTTCCGGCTTTTGTGTACAGTAAAACTACCATCCGAGGCTGCTTCATCACTTTTGCTGGTGGCCTCATACGTGGGAACAGAGGTATGGAGTGCTTGGCCATGCTGTACGTCATGCGGGGTGGTGGCCGAAGTGGACGCAGATGCGTCTGAAGCATTTTGGGAAGGGTCGCTGTGGGTGACCCCAGAAGGCGGGCGGGAAGTGGCCATATTTGCCAGAGTCACAACATGAAGTGACAAGACATGTCAGCTTCTACCAGAGTGGGAGCACTTCAGGCTATGGCCTGGACCCAGAACAACAGCGGCTACTAATCATAGTGCAGAGACAAGATGAATAGTTCAGACACCATACAAGCAAACGCAGGTGTAGTGTATACACGGTCAGCTGGCAACACTGCTGAGGGTACCGCACTGGTAGTGTGGCTCCAACTAGAGTGACAGGTGCAGAGAGTGCCACTCTGAAACCTACTTTATCCACACACACACACACACACACTTAATAGTTCTCTACACTGTGTGTAACACTGCACTGGTACCACCAATCACTGAGGCATCTGTAAAACGGTATGCAGTGGTCCGTTCCTGCCACTGTAATCAGGCTGTACAGGGGAAATACAGCTTAGGGGAACGGGCCAATAGGCCCATTCCCCTAAGAACGGTACCCCGGGCGCTGGAACTTGGCTAAAGTTCCAGCGCCCGGGGTACCACCTCAGGCGTCTGACCAGGCGTGGGGTAAGGGGAAGCGGCCATGTCCCCATTGCCCAAGGCGCCACTTCAAAAACATAGGTGTTGTTTATCCAGATATCTGGTCAGATTGCACTGCTCACCACTTTGAAACCTAGGTGAAAGCTTTCAGTAGATAGATGGTATATATCACTGCTAGGTTGTGAGATCCTTAAGGCCGTCTGTACCCGTTTAGCAGTAAATCCATGTGGAGGGGTAGGCCTAGACGTCTACCCCGCACCAGGGTAGCGACGACACTTGTTATTTAACTATATATCTACACACGATTAACTCTACGGCACATACTCATACATATTCATCTACTACTACTACTACTATTGATCACCTGGACACTTCACCTCTTCCTATACTTAAACTTTTACCCACAGCGACACACAACATGCTGCCCGTCGCGACACACAACCACCAAGCGACACCTGACACGTGCTGCCACGCGCGAGTCAGGTGCACCTGACACGTGTGTGCAATTGCACACCTGTTGCAGGGCTTGCATGCGGTCTATGTCTCAATTTACCCTACTACCACAGACCTCTAAGCTGCACATGTTTGCGTTAGTGGCACAACTGTGAAAAAGAGGATAAATTGATATGAAAAAGACACTTAAGAAGAGGAAAATACTTAATTACAAATAAACATACATGAATAGTTGCATTCGTGAGGAGGATGGATTCGTTGCCGAAGGAGGTGGTGACGGAGATGTGATGTTGTGAACATCGCCCAGGTCGATGAAGACCCAGTTACCGCTGGCGCTTGCTACACACGAGCAATCCGTGAAGTTAACTCGTTTACCTCCAGTCACCTGACATATACATAAATCTGACTTTATAGTAAACATTATTTTGAGTGTTACTTTAATAACCTTTCATTAATCTGTAACCCTCTTGACTATGCCTCACGTCATGTGACTTATAAAAAGTTTACCGTTTTGTAAAAAAAAATATCTAGGCATTATATCCTAGGCGGAGCTTCACTACAGATATTGAGCACTTGTTCAATAGCTGCCTCTGGTAACCTCTGGTAAGCTGAGGGGAAAAATTCCCCGCTTTCCTTATTTAGCATGAAGGCGTCATGGAGGAAAGTCATTCAAGAAACTCGTTCCCCCCCGGTTTCAGACTCATATTGTTGTTGTGTTCTTGATAAAATATAGGAATTGTTGGCCAATGATGATGCACATTCTGACATTAGAGATGAAGAGAATAAGTCCATCCCCAGTGGGCGCCATTGGTTGAAAGCGGCCAACGTTACATACTGTTTAGTATAACAGCGGTCGTTGTCAGCCATATGGTGCACACTGGGTCTTGGATGGAATGGGAACAGAAGAAGAAAAGTATCAGCATATTATAACACAAGTAATGAAAGAGTCTAACGGAGGCTGTGAGGACTGTTAGGGTTATGGGCCAGAAGGAAACGAGGTTATTTCCCTGCTGGACACTGAGCTATGGAGAGGCTTCTCTTTATGTCATTGTGTCTTGAATGCAAAACCTTTCAACTTGTACAGTGGACGAATGGATACAGAAGAGAGGATTATAAAGGATTTGGTAAACAGGGTTTCTTCTGACATAATTTAACGCATCTTTAAAATCGAGGCTTCGGGTCGGGGAAATTTGCTATATATGGACGTGATGTAGCTTAACAATCTACAGGAACGCCAAACCCAGGCTAACTGGGTTTTTGGATGGTGGCTGCTTCCTGGGTGAGTAATCTTCTTGCGGCGTTAGCAATGATGAATCAATTTGTGTTTCTAAAGCAATAGCCTGATTCCCCCATCCATCTGTTTTAATTCACAGAAGGAGGTTAACTTGAGGTTATCTTGAGATAATTTCGGGGCTTAGTGTCCCTGCGGCCCGTCCTCGACCAGGCCTCCACCCCCAGGAAGCAGCCCGTGACAGCTGACTAACTCCAAGGTACCTAGTTACTGCTAGGTAACTGCTAGGAAAGCTCTTAAGAAGAGATGCTAGATAACTTCGTGGATGTGACAAGTCAGACAAGTGTTGGAGAATCTTTTGATTTTGGATATAATGCTGAGTGATAGTGCTCTTCTTAATGATGTCATTAACTTCAATGCTCCTTGAGTGCCAGCACTCTGTGGTTTTTGGCAGAGCTGTCCATGCTGAATTTATCTGTTCACCTCTGTCTTGCTGCAAATACATTTATAACCTATGTGGATTGGGGCCACAAAGTGAGGAGCCACTGTAATTCAGAATGCCTGCAGTGTAAAACACACACCAGTTGCTGACAAAGGAGGGCGGGAGGGCAAAAATAGATAGTCACCTTCATGAGGAGTTGTAACCGTGGGAAATTTTCCACCATGTTGAATAAAATTTAATTAATTTCAATTGAATTAAATACCCACCAAAAGATATGTTTCTGTTGTGTATAATTCTTAAATTAACGGTAAAATAGAAATGTTAGTATAAACATGAAGAATTACAGCTTATTTTTCTAAGTAATAAAGAAAATGTGACTGTTACCTTATGAATAATATTAAATTAACAAAGATTTTCACATATTTTTAAGACCTAATGCATCCAGCCTGAGGGCTGCATTCACAATATTTTGTGAATTAACTATTAATTGTGAATAAATTATAAATTGGGAAACACGTGACGTGGTGCTGGTTTCTTTCACATATAATCAAGAATCCTGTGGAATTCATTGTTGATGGACCTCGTCAACAATAAAGAAAGGGCCTTGTTCCACTTCTGCCTTAGTGATAGGGAGTGGCCATTCTTGTTTTACTAGTCTGATGCTGTTACGTTGGCAGGCTGGAGTCCAGACTACGAGCAAGATCGTGTTTGGTACCATCCAGAGAGATGTGATTGGTACCATCCAGAGAGATGTGCTTGGTACCATCCAGAGAGATGTGCTTGGTACCATCCAGAGAGATGTGCTTGGTACCATCCAGAGAGATGTGCTTGGTACCATCCAGAGAGATGTGCTTGGTACCATCCAGAGAGATGTGCTTGGTACCATCCAGAGAGATGTGCTTGGTACCATCCAGAGAGATGTGATTGGTACCATCCAGAGAGATGTGCTTGGTACCATCCAGAGAGATGTGCTTGGTACCATCCAGAGAGATGTGATTGGTACCATCCAGAGAGATGGGCTTGGTACCATCCAGAGAGATGTGATTGGTACCATCCAGAGAGATGTGCTTGGTACCATCCAGAGAGATGTGCTTGGTACCATCCAGAGAGATGTGATTGGTACCATCCAGAGAGACGTGCTTGGTACCATCCAGAGAGATGTGCTTGGTACCATCCAGAGAGACGTGCTTGGTACCATCCAGAGAGATGTGCTTGGTACCATCCAGAGAGACGTGCTTGGTACCATCCAGAGAGATGTGCTTGGTACCATCCAGAGAGATGTGCTTGGTACAACCTTGAGAGATGTGCTTGGTACAACCTTGAGAGATGTGCTTGATACAACCCTGAGAGATGTGCTTGGTACAATCCTGAGAGATGTGCTTGGTACCATCCAGAGAGACGTGCTTGGTACCATCCAGAGAGATGTGCTTGGTACCATCCAGAGAGATGTGCTTGGTACCATCCAGAGAGATGTGCTTGGTACCATCCAGAGAGACGTGCTTGGTACCATCCAGAGAGATGTGCTTGGTACCATCCAGAGAGATGTGCTTGGTACCATCCAGAGAGATGTGCTTGGTACCATCCAGAGAGATGGGCTTGGTACAACCTTGAGAGATGTGCTTGGTACAACCTTGAGAGATGTGCTTGATAAATCCCTGAGAGATGTGCTTGGTACAATCCTGAGAGATGTGCTTGGTACAACCTTGAGAGATGTGCTTGATACAACCCTGAGAGATGTGCTTGGTACAATCCTGAGAGATGTGCTTGGTACCATCCAGAGAGATGTGCTTGGTACCATCCAGAGAGATGTGCTTGGTACCATCCAGAGAGATGTGCTTGGTACCATCCAGAGAGATGTGCTTGGTACCATCCAGAGAGATGTGATTGGTACCATCCAGAGAGATGTGCTTGGTACCATCCAGAGAGATGTGCTTGGTACCATCCAGAGAGACGTGCTTGGTACCATCCAGAGAGATGTGCTTGGTACCATCCAGAGAGACGTGCTTGGTACCATCCAGAGAGATGTGCTTGGTACCATCCAGAGAGATGTGCTTGGTACAACCTTGAGAGATGTGCTTGGTACAACCTTGAGAGATGTGCTTGATACAACCCTGAGAGATGTGCTTGGTACAATCCTGAGAGATGTGCTTGATACAACCCTGAGAGATGTGCTTGGTACAACCTTGAGAAATGTGCTTGATACAACCCTGAGAGATGTGCTTGGTACAATCCTGATAGATGTGCTTGGTACAACCCTGAGAGATGTGCTTGGTACAACTCTGAGAGTTGTGCTTGGTACAACCCTGAGAGATGTGCTTGGTACCATCCAGAGAGATGTGCTTGGTACCATCCAGAGAGATGTGCTTGGTACCATCCAGAGACATGTGCTTGGTACAACCCTGAGAGATGTGCTTTGTAAAACCCTGAGATATATGCTTGGAACCGTCCAGAGAGATGTGCTTGGTACTATCCAGAAAGATGTGCTTGGTACTATCCAGAGAGATGTGCTTGGTGCCATCCAGAGAGATGTGCTTGGTACCGTCCAGAGAGATGTGCTTGGTACCGTCCAGAGAGATGTGCTTGGTACCGTCCAGAGAGATGTGCTTGGTAATATCCAGAGAGATGTGCTTAGTAAAACCCAGAACGATGTGCTTGGTACCATCCAGAGAGAGATGTGCTTGGTACCATCCAGAGAGATGTGCTTGGTACCATCCAGAGAGATGTGCTTGGTATCATCCAGAGAAATGTGATGGTACCATCCAGAGAGATGTGCTTGGTACCTCCCAGAGAGATGTGCTTGGTACCATCCAGAGAGATGTGCTTGGTACCATCCAGAGAGATGTGCTTGGTACCATTCAGAGAGATGTGCTTGGTACCATCCAGAGAGATGTGCTTAGTACCATCCAAAGAGATGTGCTTGGTACCATCCAGAGAGATGTGCTTGGTACCATCCAGAGAGATGTGCTTGGTACCATCCAGAGAGATGTGCTTGGTACCATCCAGAAAGATGTGCTTGGTACCATCCAGAGAGATGTGCTTGGTACAATCCAGAGAGATGTGCTTGGTACCATCCAGAGAGATGTGCTTGGTACCATCCAGAGAGATGTGCTTGGTACCATCCAGAAAGATGTGCTTGGTACCATCCAGAGAGATGTGCTTGGTACCATCCAGAGAGATGTGCTTGGTACCATCCAGAGAGATGTGCTTGGTACCATCCAGAGAGATGTGATTGGTACCATCCAGAGAGATGTGCTTGGTACCATCCAGAGAGATGTGCTTGGTACCATCCAGAGAGATGTGATTGGTACCATCCAGAGAGACGTGCTTGGTACCATCCAGAGAGATGTGCTTGGTACCATCCAGAGAGACGTGCTTGGTACCATCCAGAGAGATGTGCTTGGTACCATCCAGAGAGATGTGCTTGGTACAACCTTGAGAGATGTGCTTGGTACCATCCAGAGAGACGTGCTTGGTACCATCCAGAGAGATGTGCTTGGTACCATCCAGAGAGATGTGCTTGGTACAACCTTGAGAGATGTGCTTGGTACAACCTTGAGAGATGTGCTTGATACAACCCTGAGAGATGTGCTTGGTACAATCCTGAGAGATGTGCTTGGTACAACCTTGAGAGATGTGCTTGATACAACCCTGAGAGATGTGCTTGGTACAATCCTGAGAGATGTGCTTGGTACAACCCTGAGAGATGTGCTTGGTACAACTCTGAGAGTTGTGCTTGGTACAACCCTGAGAGATGTGCTTGGTACCATCCAGAGACATGTGCTTGGTACCACCCAGAGAGATGTGCTTGGTACAACCCTGAGAGATGTGCTTTGTAAAACCCTGAGATATATGCTTGGAACCGTCCAGAGAGATGTGCTTGGTACTATCCAGAGAGATGTGCTTGGTACTATCCAGAGAGATGTGCTTGGTACCATCCAGAGAGATGTGCTTGGTACCACCCAGAGAGATGTGCTTGGTACCATCCAGAGAGATGTGCTTGGTACCGTCCAGAGAGATGTGCTTGGTACCGTCCAGAGAGATGTGCTTGGTACCGTCCAGAGAGATGTGCTTGGTACTATCCAGAGAGATGTGCTTAGTAAAACCCAGAGCGATGTGCTTGGTACCATCCAGAGAGAGATGTGCTTGGTACCATCCAGAGAGATGTGCTTGGTACCATCCAGAGAGATGTGCTTGGTATCATCCAGAGAGATATGATGTTACCATCCAGAGAGATGTGCTTGGTACCTCCCAGAGAGATGTGCTTGGTACCATTCAGAGAGATGTGCTTGGTACCATCCAGAGAGATGTGCTTAGTACCATCCAAAGAGATGTGCTTGGTACCATCCAGAGAGATGTGCTTGGTACCATCCAGAGAGATGTGCTTGGTACCATCCAGAGAGATGTGCTTGGTACCATCCAGAGAGATGTGCTTGGTACCATCCAGAGAGATGTGCTTGGTACCATCCAGAGAGATGTGCTTGGTACCATCCAGAGAGATGTGCTTGGTACCATCCAGAAAGATGTGCTTGGTACCATCCAGAGAGATGTGCTTGGTACAATCCAGAGAGATGTGCTTGGTACCATCCAGAGAGATGTGCTTGGTACCATCCAGAGAGATGTGCTTGGTACCATCCAGAAAGATGTGCTTGGTAACATCCAGAGAGATGTGCTTGGTACCATCCAGAGAGATTTGCTTGGTACCATCCAGAAAGATGTGCTTGGTACCATCCAGAGAGATGTGCTTGGTAACATCCAGAGAGATGTGCTTGGTACCATCCAGAGAGATGTGCTTGGTACAATCCAGAAAGATGTGCTTGGTACCATCCAGAGAGATGTGCTTGGTAACATCCTGAGAGATGTGCTTGGTAACATCCAGAGAGATGTGCTTGGTACCATCCAGAGAGATGTGCTTGGTACAATCCAGAGATGTGCTTGGTACCATCCAGAGAGATGTGCTTGGTACCATCCAGAGAGGTGATGCATAAATCTATTATCGATGAGTCAAGGAACCGGGTCCATGTGACTTAGATGCGTTCCGGCCCAAACTTCAGCTTCTAGCACAGATAAGCTGATGTTTCCTTATATTATTATTAACTATTAACCTTATTGTTTAAGTAATTGACATTTTTATTTTAACTAACTAATTGCTTTATTTTAGTTAGTTATTTTTAATTTCTGAATATAAGCTCCTCAGGTGTGTGAGTAATTAATGTGTGGAGCTGAGAAATACAGTCCATTGCTTTAAATCAAATACACTTATAATTATATTAAATAAATAATTAATAAACTGATATTTAATCAAATAAAATTCAATCAAATTAATATTGTTCCAACAAGTAAATCTTCCCCACAGCAAATGATGTTAGGCGAGCAATGTTAGTCACACTGCAGCTGCTCGGTCTAATACGGAATTGTTCCAGTGGGATTGTTTATGGTTTGTAAATGGAGGTGGCTGGAGTGCAGGGACAGCTGGGAGAGCCCACCTAATGGTGCAGTGTATAAAACTGGGATTGTGTACCCCGGCCAAGTTACCTAAAACGTCTGACAGGATTCCATTCTTCGAACTGTAATTTGCTCCGGAGGTTTCCAGGTACAGCGATCTTGGTGGCTGTGTGAACACCGAGGCCTCCAAGTCTGACGGGAAAGGGTCATCTATCCCATCAGACTTAACCCTGAGTCATTGTGAGAACGTTTAAGAATGTTTTCTGACGTGGGTTTCTGTAAGTAGTTTTAATCACCTAACATGGGGCTATTGTGAGATGCAGAATAACTCAGAAGATATGTTAATCCAGCAAAGCACAGACATCCGGTTAAAAGATTAGTGTGCCATGATCATCAATGTCTTCAGTACTCTCATCAACCTTCTTCAGGTCAGCAATCTTCATACCAATTATCTCGTTGATGGTATTTGACTGAATAGAAGCTTCGAAGAACATACTATCTTCAGGTTGAGTAATGTAGATATCAGGCAAATATATTTTATTTGAATTATAATGAGTTTGACAGAGGAGGCTATTTCACACTTAGAAGAGTTCGAGATGTGTCCCAGTTTCGCTCCTTGTTCCTGAATTAATCTGATGGCCTACATAAGGGAGTCTGCGGAACCTGCTAGGAAACCATATTTCTAGAGCCAAATATTAAGCTCGTTGCACAGGATCTCGGGACTTCTTTAATAACTAAGCATAAAAAGAGAGAAGAAAGGTCACTCAATTGGACACCTTTAAATAAGTCAATATGTTGGCCGTCAAATAGTAGCTTTAGGTCCTAGCTGCAACATGAATGTACACATGTATCGGGCAAAGAGATATGAAGACGAACAGGATAGAGTTCTGCATCCCTTCCTACTGGGTTCAAAGCATTTTTGAAATCCTGGAAAATTAGGACTTTTTCGTCTGTCATTCTGGCAACAAATGCTTGAGTTGCAGGCGATGCCGCCTCATAGCACTGAAGAATGCCGAACACGGTCTGTTTTAGTTCCAACACTTCAGCCACTACCTGGCTATCTGTTCTTGCAACAGCCGTAGCGACGAGGCGCCATTGGTAATTTATAATGGACAATTTGCTAAAGGACCCTGATGAACTATCTGAGCAGAACGCAAGTAATAATAACTCTGTCAGTGCCAAACGATAGCAGGCAACCGGTCCACAAACAAACAGGACAAAATATAAAATACCTCAAACCTTCAGAATGGCAAGCAACGAAGAGACAAGACGAAAACTTTGCCAAGAAAATTCCTACTATCGCTGAGATGAAAGGAATAGGTGGGACACTAAAAGAGCAGCTGCCTGCAGACCATGCAAATGGTTACAGACTAAAGTAACAAGTCAAAATGCGAAGATTGGAGAACAATCTTGAACCTGCAAGGAACTTTCTTTGACTAATTTCTCGGAAGAGGAGCCGTGGCAAAATGTGCGAGTTTGGATGCCATGCCATCATAGCCGGAGTCTGTGGTTGAGCATGGCACCAGGAAGCCAGAATAAACTCTCTGTCAATAAACATCTCCACTTTAAGCATCACCAGGAGCAACAGCTGAAACAAAGAGAAGAGATACAGAAAATCCCAATGGTTTCAGTCCTGCCAAAAAGCATTCACAGGGAGAGCCAAGCAATTGGGTAACAGCCAAGTAAGACGGTAGACGCAGATTCCACGCCAACGCGATGACGTGTACCACGTGGATCTCTAACGTCTGGCAGAGCCAACAAAAGAACACATCGTTGACGGTCACCTCCGTGAAAATGCGACGGAAACGAGTGACCATCCACGAGCATGTGACTTGTGACGAGAGTTAAGCACCGAGAATCCAGAAGAAGAGCTATTCACTGAATATAGTTCTACGGAGGATAAGACTGAATCGAACCCCGTGATTCTTGCAATGAACCACTAGTTAGTAGTGACAGTTGAGCCAGATGAAGGAGCCCGGAGGAAGATGAATGTACTGCAGAGACTGATGCACACCCACAAACTCATGCCCGATTCTGTGCACTCCACTAAAACAACCCTGCGAACAGCACTGGGAGGCCTGATAAGCACTTCTCACAACACAGAAACACGGGTGAGTGAGAGGGAGGAGGATCGTGCCACGGAACCATATCCATCGACGCTGGAAGAGAAACCTCGCCATTAAAGGACAAATGAAAGTGGACAGTGATAAGGTACTCTGCTCGCCTTCACCTAGACAACAACTACTGCCCTACATGGTGCTCGCCTTCACCTAGACACCAACTACTGCCCTACATGGTGCTCGCCTTCACCTAGACTACAACTACTGCCCTACATGGTGCTCGCCTTCACCTAGACTACAACTACTGCCCTACATGGTGCTCGCCTTCACCTAGCCTACAACTACTGCCCTACATGGTGCTCGCCTTCACCTACACTACAACTACTGCCCTACATGTAGCTTCGTTTTGGTGTACTAGAAGAAATTTATTGTATAGGCTGCTGTCGAATGTCTTATATGAAATCCCCTTCGGAGTAGAGAAACACATATACATTAAATCTTATCTCTTCATAACTTCGTAATATATAGAGAAGTCTGCATGAAATCAATGACAATTTCTCCTCAGATCACTCTATATACATTATCCTCAAATCGTGGTATTTTTTCTTCAAATAAATAAACATATCATCTTACCAGGTTTGTAAAATTTTACCAGTGGGATTTTTATTTAATTGTAATTATTTTTATTAATTATTTAAAGAATTATTATTTATTTGTTTTTTAAAGTAATTGTATTTTGTTTTACTATTTAATTATTTGTTTAGAGAGTGGACTATATAGATTAAATTTTATCCCACTGATAAACCTCCTTCACAAATTTGCAGGGTTTTATGAATACATCTACACAAGAATTAACCTATTAGTTTTTTGGATTCATTATCTTAATTAAAGTGAATTCATGTTATTTAAATCTAATAATTATTATTGTTATTGGATTGCCTCGTTGGCCACCAGGGGGTTCAGACGTGCTCGCCTGACCTGCCAGTTGCTGCCTGGAGTTGCGAGGGGACGGGTGCTGTTTGGAGTGTCGGCACCATGGGAGCCTCCCTCCCACTTTTGTGCGTGCCCAGTCTATAGGTCTCGAGTTTTCTGCACGAGCGGGATATCCTGAGGTGGGGTTGGTGCTGTGTGACATGCTGCGGGTATCTGTGGGGGATATTTATGGCGTTGAGCTGGTGACTGCCTGTAGGGTGATTGTTAAACTAATGACGGAGGAGGTGTATAGGGCGTTTTTACGTCGCTACGAGGGGCGGACCTTGCCCCTGCCCAATGGTACAGGCACTGTGACTGTCTCCGATTGCAGTGGTGCCGTCACATATGTGGTGCTATCTACATACATTGTATGTAGATAGCAGCTGCCTCGTATGGGCCAATAGGCCTTCCGCAGTTACCTCTATTCTTATGTTCTTATGTATCCCCCCATGTTTTCACCCTTATTGTCTTATCACCTGTCCCAGTGTGGGTATAAAATCAACCAAACCTGAAAGTTCTTTTCACTTGAGAATGAACCATGGAGGTTCGAAACGTTGTGCAAATTGTATAAATAAGTGTAATACATTCTATAGTAATTCACTTCTTTTCTTCACCTTGAAATTACGAAAATGAGTTTTGGAGAACTCCTATTTCAGCTAAGCCCTGATGCTAAGAAAATAGTTAGAGGGATAGAAGCCCTAAATCAGAAAATAGTAAATACAGAATATACGGTCATATTCAATGAGACATGTTTGAAAGAAAACCTGCTGCCAGTATACACCAATATATATATATATATATATATATATATATATATATATATATATATATATATATATATATATATATATATATATATATATATATATATATATATATATATATATATATATATATATATATATATGTCGTACCTAGTAGCCAGAACGCACTTCTCTGCCTACTATGCAAGGCCTGATTTACCTAATAAGCCAAGTTTTCATGAATTAATTGTTTTTCGACTACCTAACCTACCTAACCTAACCTAACCTAACTTTTTCAGCTACCTAACCTAACCTAACCTGTAAAGATAGGTTAGGTTAGGTTAGGTAGGGTTGGTTAGGTTCGGTCATATATCTACGTTAATTTTAACTCCAATAAAAAAAATTGACCTCATACATAATGAAATGGGTAGCTTTATCATTTCATAAGAAAAAAATTAGAGAAAATAGATTAATTCAGGAAAACTTGGCTTATTAGGCAAATCAGGCCTTGCATAGTAGGCTGAGAAGTGCGTTCTGGCTACTAGGTACGACATATATATATATATATATATATATATATATATATATATATATATGTCGTACCTAGTAGCCAGAACGCACTTATCAGCCTACTATGCAAGGCCCGATTTGCCTAATAAGCAAAGTTTTACTGAATTAATATATTTTCTCTAATTTTTTTCTTATGAAATGATAAAGCTACCCATTTCATTATGTATGAGGTCAATTTTTTTTATTGGAGTTAAAATTAACGTAGATATATGACCGAACCTAACCAACCCTACCTAACCTAACCTAACCTATCTTTATAGGTTAGGTTAGGTTAGGTAGCCGAAAACGTTAGGTTAGGTTAGGTTAGGTAGGTTAGGTAGTCGAAAAAACATTAATTCATGAAAACTAAGCCTATTAGGCAAATCGGGCCTTGCATAGTAGGCTGAGAAGTGAGTTCTGGCTACTAGGTACGACATATATATATATATATATATATATATATATATATATATATATATAAAGTTTGTATGGGTATCACCTCTGGTGCCAATGTGGGGACCCATAGCCTCAGAGAAGAAAATAAAAAGTATTCAGAGGAGACCTTGTGGTTTCTCACATAACACTAATTATATATATTATATATATATATATATATATATATATATATATATATATATATATATATATATATATATATATATATATATATATATATATATATAATATATATATATATAATTCTTTTCCACAGCTCATAAAACGGAGGAAAGGGTCCTGAAAGATATTGTTGATAGGAACGTTATCCCTACAAACAAAAATCAGAAGATGAAATTGAAGATTTACTATAATACCAAAAAAACGGCCAGCCTACTCATGAAAAACTCTCCAGACACAAAGCAGAACGCCTTAAAGGAGACCAACGTCGTCTATGCCTTCAAATGCCCACTTGGGGACTGTAAGCCTCAAAGTACTCAGAATATAGGCAAGACAACAACATCTCTTTCCAAGCGATTAACAATGCATAAGCAACAGGGCTCCATTAAGGAATATATAATCTCTTCCTACAACCAGACCATCACCAGAGAAGTCTTAACAAACAACACAGAAATCTTCGATAGGAACAGCGATAGCAGACGGCTTGATATCTGCGAGGCACTACACATCAAAAAATCATCACCAGCATTCAACAGCTAATTAATGCACAACTATATACTACCCACTTCAAGACTCCGTACCAATCTAGAAGCATCAAGAGGAAGTATGGGCCAATAGGCCCTTTGCAGTTACTTCCATTCTTCCTTCTCATTTATCCAATTTATACCCATTGCACCGTGTTCTGTCTTGTGTTGGTCTAAAGTTTGTTCACCTCATCCAAAACTGTTGCAACATATCAATTAACACAAATGCGAGTATATAAGACAAGCTGTTCAATGTTAGAATTAAGTAAAACTCTGTTTAGTATTTTCAGGTTACAGTTGTGTGCGTGTAAACTAAAGTCTTTGAAAATGTAATAAGTTATTACGAAACGTGTTCAAGTGTCACGTCAGACTAGAAATAAAAATGAATTTTGGAGAATTGATTTTTCAATTACCATCGACATTAAAAAGAAACCTAAGAAATATTGATAAAATTCGTGTTTAGAATTATTAATCTTACGTTTTCGGTCACATTTAACAAAATATACATATATATATATATATATATATATTAGTATATTTTGGTAGCAGTCTTTCCTGTAGACATACATTATTAAATATGACCGAAAAAGTAAGATTAATAATTCTAACACAAATTTTCTCATTCTTTCGTACATTTCTTTTCATTGCTGGTGGTAATTCAAAAATCAATTCTCCAAAATTCATTTTTATTTCTAGTCTGACGCGACACTTGAGCGCGTTTCGTAAAACTTATTACATTTTCAAAGCCTTTAGTTTACACATACACAACTGAATAGAACTTACACATCTCCGATTTGTTTATATCTACATTAGAGTGAGGTGGATGGGGTGAGGTGGTATTAATAGGGTATTAAATTCATCAACACAAGACAGAACACGAAACAATGGGTATTGAATGGAAGTGATTGTAGAAAGCCTATTGGTCCATATTTCTTGATGCTTCTATATTGGAGCGGAGTCTTGAGGTGGGTAGAATATAGTTGTGCATTAATTGGCTGTTGATTGCTGGTGTTGACTTCTTAATGTGTAGAGCCTCGCAAACGTCAAGCCGTCTGCTATCGCTGTATCTATCGATGATTTCTGTGTTGTTTACTAGGATTTCTCTTGCGATGGTTTGGTTGTGGGAAGAGATTATATGTTCCTTAATGGAGCCCTGTTGCTTATGCATCGTTAAACGCCTAGAGAGAGAGATGTTGTCTTGCCTATATACTTGGTTTTTTGGAGCTAACAGTCCCCAAGAGGGCATTTGAAGGCATAGACGACGTTGGTCTCTTTTAAAGCATTTTGCTTTGTTTCTGGAGAGTTTTTCATGAGTAGGCTGGCCGTTTTTCTGGTTTTATAGTAAATCGTCAGTTGTATCCTCTGATTTTTGTCTGTAGGGATAACGTTTCTATTAACAATATCTTTCAGGACCCTTTCCTCCGTTTTATGAGTGTTGAAAAGAAGTTCCTGTAAAATAGTCTAATAGGGGGTATAGGTGTTGTGTTGGTTGTCTCTTCAGAGGTTGCATGGCGTTTCACTTTCCTTCTTATGATGTCTTCGACGAAACCATTGGAGAAGCCGTTGCTGACTAGGACCTGCCTTACCCTACAGAGTTCTTCATCGACTTGCTTCCATTCTGAGCTGTGGCTGAGAGCACGGTCGACATAAGCGTTAACAACACTCCTCTTGTACCTGTCTGGGCAGTCGCTGTTGGCATTTAGGCACATTACTATGTTCGTTTCCTTAGTGTAGACTGCAGTGTGGAAACCTCCGCTCTTTCCCATGACTGATACATCTAGAAAGGGCAGCTTCCCATCCTTTTCCATCTCGTAAGTGAAACGCAGCACGGAACTCTGCTCAAATGCCAACCTTCAGCTCCTGCAGATGTCTGACATCAGGTACCTGTGTAAAAATGTCGTCAACGTACCTGCAGTATATGGCCGGTTTCAAGTTCATTTCGACTAAGACTTTTTGCTCGATGGTACCCATGTAGAAGATTGCAAACAGGACACCTAGGGGGGAACCCATGGCGACCCCATCTACTTGCTTATACATGTGCCCATCCGGGCTCAAGAAGGGTGCCTCTTTAGTACAAGCTTGGAGTAGTTTCCTCAGAATGTTTTCTGGTATGTCAAGAGGAGTGCAGGCCGGATCACGATACACTCTGTCGGCTATCATCCCAATTGTCTTGTCCACAGGTACGTTGGTAAACAGGGATTCTACGTCCAACGAGGCTCTTATCCCTGTGGCCCGTGTGCCCCGCAATAAGTCAACAAATTCCTTTGGAGACTTCAGGCTGAAGGCGCGAGGGACATAAGGAGTCAGCAGGCCGTTGAGTCGCTTCGCCAGTCTGTACGTGGGTGTGGGTATCTGGCTAATGATTGGCCCAAGTGGGTTTCCAGGCTTGTGTGTCTTGACATTTCCATACGCATATCCAGGTTTATATTCCCCAATAACCCTTGGCAGGTGGAGTCCGGATTTCTTGGCATTCACAGTTTCGATCAGTTTGTTGACCATTGCTTTCATTTCGGCTGTAGTGTTCTTCGTTACCCTTTGGAATTTAGTTTGGTCAGAGAGTATGAGGTTCATTTTCGCCAGATATTCGTCTTTTTTAAGAATGACGTATATTGGCGACTTGTCACCTCTCCTGACAACTATCTCCTTGTTCTCACGAAGGCTCTTAGCTGCCGCTTTGAGCTCGGGGGACAGTATGGTGCTTCTGTAGATGCTTCGATTCTTTCCTCCTTCCGCAATAAGTTCTGCTTGTAAGGTATCTTTGGTAGTGACCTTCTTTTGTGTCTCGAGGTCGAATATGTCGTCCAACAGAATTTCCAACTCCACTTTCCGGGCCATCTCACTCGGTCTGGACATAACGTGACAGTTTATACCAAGATTTAGGAGAGTGACTTGGTCCTCAGTGAGGTTAATTCCTGCAAGGTTCAGGAAGCCATCTCTCGGTCGTGGAATTGCCATAGGTCCTCCATATAACGTTGTTAGTTTCTTGATAATCCTTGTTTCAGTGCTGAGGTGATGTCGGTCTGTGAGGATGTCGAGGTGTATGTTCAATGCGGGTACGGAGACTTTCGTCGATATTACTATTTCTCCATTCGTTTGTAGCATGAAGTTGTTGCGCTTTGTTGTCTTTGATTTAATTTTCTGCCTTGTATTTCTGATCACGAATCAGATCTTGGCGATATTTTATCTTAATGGCTTGATTCCTTGCTGCTGGGTCGTGTGTTTTAATATTAGTATATTTTGGTAGCAGTCTTTCCTGTAGACATATATTATTAAATATGACCGAATAAGTAATTCTAGCACGAATTTTCTCGATCTTTCGTACGTTTCTTTTCACTGTTGGTGGTAATTCAAAAATCAATTCTCCAAAATTCATTTTTTATTTCTAGTCTGACGCGACACTTGAGCGCGTTTCGTAAAACTTATTACATTTTCAAAGACTTTAGCTTACACATACACAACTGAATAGAACTTACACATCTTCGATTTGTTTATATCTACATTTGAGTGAGGTGGATGGGGTGAGGTGGTATTAATAGGGTGTTAAATTCCTAAACACAGACAGAACACGAACCAATGGGTATTGAATGGAAGTGATTTGTAGAAAGCCTATTGGTCCATATTTCTTGATGCTTCTATATTGGAGCGGAGTCTTGAGGTGGGTAGAATATAGTTGTGCATTAATTGGCTGTTGATTGCTGGTGTTTACTTCTTGATGTGTAGAGCCTCGCAGACGTCAAGCCGCCTGGTATCGCTGTATCTATCGATGATTTCTGTGTTGTTTACTAGGATTTCTTTGGCGATGGTTTGGTTGTGGGAAGAGATTATATGTTCCTTAATGGAGCCCTGTTGCTTATGCATCGTTAAACGCCTAGAAAGAGATGTTGTTGTCTCGCCTATATACTGTTTTTTTTGGAGCTTACAGTCCCCAAGAGGGCATTTGAAGGCATAGACGACGTTGGTCTCTTTTAAAGCGTTCTGCTTTGCGTCTGGAGAGTTTCTCATGAGTAGGCTGGCCGTTTTTCTGGTTTTATAGTAAATCGTCAGTTGTATCCTCTGATTTTTGTCTGTAGGGATAACGTTTCTATTAACAATATCTTTCAGGACCCTTTCCTCCGTTTTATGAGCTGTTGAAAAGAAGTTCCTGGTTCAAATAGCCTCGGCTATCACCTCATTATGTCCGGTCGTGATGGTCAAGTGGATTAAGGCGTCTTGTACATACCAGTTGCGTTGCTCCTGGGAGTATGGGTTCGAGTCACTTCTGGGGTGTGAGTTTTCAGTTGCATATTGTCCTGGGGACCATTCAGGCTTGTTCGCATTTGTGTTCCTCACGTGTGCCCCAACGAATGAGGTGATTTGGTAAAATGCTATGCCCAAGATTACTATCCGAGTGCCGGCGGTTGCGTGGTTCAAATAGCCTCGGCTATCACCTCATTATGTCCGGTCGTGATGGTCAAGTGGATTAAGGCGTCTTGTACATACCAGTTGCGTTGCTCCTGGGAGTATGGGTTCGAGTCACTTCTGGGGTGTGAGTTTTCAGTTATATATATATATATATATATATATATATATATATATATATATATATATATATATATATATATATATATATATATATATATATATATATATATATATATATATATATATACATGTATGTATGTATATATTTTTGTATAGACGAGATATGCTATCAACTTGGATTAACCCTCCAATGGGGTGAGGGGATAGGGAACTCTAACAACCATTCACTCAGCGTACTTGTTACTAAACAGATGAGGTGAAGATCAGGTGTGTTAATCTCACACAGTTCGAGGGTCTATCTATATAAATAAAACTGGAAATGTTTATTTGTGCATGACCGCTAATCTCCGAAGGTTCTTCACTGATTGCTTTGAAATTTTCACTCAACGTTCCATTCGCATCAGAGCAGGTTTTTATTTATACACACTATATAGATGTCACGTCTGTGACGGTAAAAAAAAATGTTTTTTTTCTGAACATGATTTTTATGTGTTTTTCATGTGAGGGAAATCTTCGAAAGCTCTTTACCGATTGCTTTGAAATTTCGACACAACGTTGCATTCGAATAGGCGCGTTTTTTTATATACCTACTATATAGATGCCACCCCTGTGACAGGTAAAAACATGTGTTTTTGAAAAACAGCGCCATCTGTTGCACATAAGACCAACACATGTTATACCAAATATGTTACGATTCCATTTCAATGTTTCCGATTTCATTGATAAATTGGTTTTTCGTAAATTTCGATTTATTTTAATTTGGGTTTAAGACTTTTATGTGACATTACCTTGGAATTGCGTGTGTTGTTTACCATACCGTTCATTTCATGAGTATAGTTCATTTTTTATTTTTTTATTTTTTTCATTTCGTTTTTAAACTTTTTTTTTTATATATATATTTCAGTGATGGGAACATCTGGGGCCAGATTAACGAAGCAGTTACACCAGTACATCAGATCATTTGATCATCAGATGAGGGAGTGGGAGTTGTGGGAAAGACAAGGGGACGGGAGTGGAGGATGGTAAGAAGGACGAGGGGACAGGGGAGGGGGTAGTGGTGGGGGAGGACAAGGGGACAGGAGAGTTGAGGATGATGGGGACGACGGGAATGGAGAATGGGTGGGAGGACAAAGGAATAGGGGTGTGGGGAAAGGTTGTGAGGACGAGGGGATGTTGGAGTGGAGGATGAAGGGGAGGAAAAATGGACGAGGGAGTGAGGGAAGGTTGGGAGGACGAGGGGATGGGTGAGGGGTGAACAGGTTGGGAGGACTGGGAGACGGGGAAGGTTGCTGTGGCTCAGCAATTCACATGTGTTGCTGAGCCACAGCAACTCGTGGCCGGGTACAGCTAATTATAAATATTTTTCTCTAGTTGAAAAAAAGGTCATCCTCTAGTTTAAAATCTTATTGTACAAAGAATGAGATGATTGTACAACTCTACTAGGGCCGTGACGAGGATTCGAACCTACGTCCGACAGCATCCCAGACACTGCTTTAATCGACTGAGCTTCGACATGGAAGAGTTGAAACCAGAAGTACTACTGAACTTACTTGGATACTGCAGCCTCTCCAAGACACAAACCTGGGTTTTACACAACTCCCCAATGCACTCGAGCTATGTCAATAGGTCGTTCTACCTATTAACTAATTAATAGGCCAATTAAGGCAGTGTCTTGGATGCTCTCGGACGTAGGTTCAAATCTTCGTCACGGCCCCTGTGGATCTGTTCATTTGATGCATCACGCTATTGTGATTTCAGTGTGTAATGAGAGGATTATGAGATGACCATCTGATTACGCACAACACCCCGTCCCCAATTATGCCCATCTGGACAACCCTAACTTAATCTAACAGGTCAGGTGATAACATCCCACATATCGCATCCGGTCATCTAGGCTAGGCGATGCCACACATGCGAGTGAGAGGTCCAGCCATGCATTTTAAGCCAATCCTTTATGCAAGAAGACCACCCGCCACCCTCCGAGGTGAACCACCCGCATGTGTGTGCTAGAACACGGGTAGACCTGTACACATACTTACGGATGCTCTATGTCCATCATCTCTTTTACCCCTATCCTAACCACACACCCCAGTGAGACGCAGAACATGCGAGCGGGGCACTAATCACAGCGCTGAGTCAAATCACCGTGACTACATCTCTACTTTCTCTACTTTTCTTCTGACAACAAGCTACTGCGCGAAACGATGCCCATCCGGCAACAGTAATACATCAGTTTCACAAAAGAGGGCAACCATGTTTGCCGAAGTAAAGTACCTCCTCAACAATGGACTGGCCATACTTTGTGAGACCCCTTGGGCCTCACCCTGTATATTAGTGCCTAAGCCACACGGCATGGTAAGACTGTACACAGATTATTGTAAATTGAACTTACTCACTGTACACGATTCCTACCCCTTGTCACGACGATACCCTTACGCCATCCTTAACGCTAAATTCCAATAAAAAATAGACCCCTTAAAGGGCAATTATCAGATCAGTTTTACAGAGCGTGCTAAGAACATCTTTGCTTTCACCCAATCACTTGGGCTGGACGTTAGAGCGACGATCTCGCTTCATGCAGATTGGCGTTCAATCTTCGACCGTCCATCCAAGTGGTTTGGCACCATTTCTCCCCCCCCCTCCCCCAGTACCATCCCAAAATCATTATCCTCATCCCTTCCCAGTGCTATATTCGAAATGGCTTGGCACTTTCTCCTGATAGTTCCTACTACTTTTGGCCTATTTAGATATGAACGACGGCCTTTTGGACACTGCAATGCTCCAGCTACCTTCCAGCGAGCTGTCAACATCGTCATCCAAGACCTTAACGATACCTACGCCTACCTGGATGACATCGTTGTAGCAACTAACACCTGGAAAGAACACCTACACCAGCTACAACGTTTGATCTACAAGCTTCTTCAGGCCGGCCTCACCATTAATTTGGGCTTGTCCAAATTTTCCGAAGGTGAAGTACGTTATCTTGGTCATATCATAGGCAGAGGAACCATAGCACCTCGTGGCATTCACGTACAAGCCATTCAACAATAGCCTCAGCCTGCTTCACGTAAACAACTCGTGCTTTTCCTAGGCCTATCATCTTACTATAGTCGCTTTTGCAGGAACTTCAGTTCCGTGGCCACTCCTCTCACCAACCTTATCAGCCCTAAACACAAGTACATTTGAACCAACTCACAAACCATTGCTTTAGAACAGCGAAAAACTTTACTCTGTCCTAGTCCCATTCTCACCTCGCAAGATGTGAAGAGACCCCTTCATCCTTCACAGATAGCACCGCTCCCGTGCCGGGTAAGTCCACTACGGGCTCACCATAGCCCGCGCTACTTGCCCCGCTCCTGTGCCAGGTAAGTTACGGGCTCACCATAACCCGTGCTACTTGGAACTTGTTCCGAGTAGCTGAATCTATAACAACAACAACCTTCATCCTTAATGTTGATGCCAGCAGCACCGGCATTGAGGGTGTCCTGATGCAACAGCGAGAGGGAGAAGTCTTGCCAATCAGCTACTACAGCTACAAGCTGAAACCTCACCAACGTAATTACAGTACAGTCGAAAAGGAGCTACTCGCCATCATCCTGTGCTTACAGCATTATGAACCCTATCATCAAGGTCATCAACCCATCACCATCTACTCTGATCATAACCCTCTTCGGTTCCTGCAGCAAGCCCAGTTTTCCAACCAACGCTTACTTCGTTTGGGCTTTGTACCTGCAGAACTACAATCTCAAGATCCTTTACATCAAAGGCTCGGACAATATCATCGCATACGTACTCTCCCGAGTCCATGAAGTGAAACCTCCCGCTTCCAATCTCCTGCCAGCATCAGCATCTCAGGCGATAGGAAGAGACTTCGGAGAGGTGCTTTTGCGTAATTCTGCATAACAGTGGGAGCTGCCACCTCCTACCACCCTCAACGCCATTATGCTACGATACTTCCTCTACCTCATCAAACCAGACAGCTACCTCCGGCCAAACGTCTGGAGAGCTCCACCACGGACCCCTTACCATGCCCCGAGAGCCCCACATGCCAGGTATGAGCCGGTGTGGTCACCTCACACACACTACCCATTACTTTATTGGCTCATAGTTACACCTCGCCTTGCCACCAGCGTGACACCACCCGCAAGTGTATATAAGCTCCTGCCAGAGTCCCAACAGGGAGACTTTGACCCAAATATCACAATAACAAGGTTATCGTTAATAACCAAACTCGAGGTCACGTTTTTAAGAAACGTGACCTAACATAAGCCTATCACCTTCCTTTTTTTCTTTCTTCTTTTTCTTTCCTCTTGTTTTCTCTTACGATCCCTTTCTTATTCCTATTATAACCCACCTTTATTACACCTTACTTTCCGTACCGATTGCCTTGCTTTTTCTTTCTCTAAGATTTCCTTCTCCTCACCTCTCTCATGCCTGTTTATTACCATTGCCTCATTCCTCTCATCACAATCGACTTCATAATGGTCCAGGAAGGACCGAAACCTCGTCGTCTCTTCACTTTCTAGTGTGTGGTTTGGTCAACATAACCAAACTCAATTCCGGACTCACCAAAGTCTGTGCTACATAGACATTTCGTTCTGAGTAGCTAAATCTAAAACAATAACAAGAATCCAGTAGACAGAACCTGAGAACCTGGTTCTCTCTCAGGTGCTCAGCCCATCTTCCTAATAGACAGTACGTTTCAATACTAAGTGTAATCCTGACAATCGGCATAGTATATAAATACACTTAATCGCCAGCATCGCACTAAGGTATTGTGAATATTAAAGTTTACCTAAAAAGCTGTATAGAAAAAACGACCTAACCTAACCATTAGAGTGTAGGAGGACAAGCATGTAAATAGCATTTATTGCTTCTTAATTCCAATTAGTACTTAATCTATAGCTATATTGATTTTACCATCTTATAAAACTAATAAAACTAATAAAGTTTTTCAATAAATTATAAAGTAACCCTGATATTTTTAAATTTTGTATAAAATCTCTATTATTTAAAAAAAAAGTAAAAAATATTTTGTTTTATATATAAAACGTGTGTATAGAGAATTGAACACGAAAACTTGTGTATTAACAGAAATGAGAAGCGTATATGTGAAGGTAAATGTAACAGCACAATTAAGTGTATTTATGTACTGTGCAGACAGTCAGGAAAGTACTTATTAAATTTAGTATTAAAATATACTGTCTATTTGGAGGAAGGGTTGCAGGTTGTACACGTCTCCTTCACTCAGTTTGGTCTTGCTACGACGTGTGACGGTGGATGTGCGCCTGTTGTACATACTGTATAGCCACTCTTGTGTTTTTATTCTAAAGTAATGTAAATATTAAGGTTGTTTTTGTTTGTATGCCAAATTTTCAGGATTTATTATTTTCTTATGATTATTATTGTACGTAACTAATTTAATTATTGATGCCTATTGTTTACTCCTGCAACTATCACACCACAAAAGACTTTAGCAGTTTTATTTACTTTGTTTAACCTTTTGTTTGTTTAATGTGCATAAGGCAAACTAAAGCTGCCAGAAATTCGCTGCGCCTCCTACAACACGGTATATATGTATAATATATATATATATACAAGAGTTCTTGCATTCATGTAAAGATTCTTTCACAAGAGGGTACTTACGTACTTGGTGTATATGTATCTATAGGAATACAGAGAGTGATGCGCTGCAACAGTTTAATTTTTCAGCCTTACAGAGCATTTATTCATCCGGATGGTGAGGATGTTTTAACACAATTGTCCTTATGAGTTATAACCAAATTAGCACAACATGATGTGCGTCATTATATCATGCATGATATAGAGAGGAAGTGACTGTTGTGATGTGTGACTCACCAAGAACTCCCAACCACGGTGACCCGGAGCAAGAGAGGCTGTGTAGATAAGAGAACACATTCCCCCGAGGGTGGTGATCGTTGTGGGGGGCTGCCAGGGCTCTGGTGGGTACTTGAACCCTCGCACGCCTGTACCGTTAACGCTCGGCCGGAAACTTTAACTATACAGTAAACAATGAGTATCTGAGAGGAGAAGAGACGAGAGAAAAAAATAAGCATGGATTAGTCCTTGCCCGCTAAATTTAAGACTTTCATCTACAGTCTTTACAGGAACTATCATTTTTGGATAACAAATAAGGTTATTCATAAGCACTGTACATTGACATGCTTGTTATAATAAATAGCTGTGTTATCAAGGTTACCAGGAGATAAATCTAATTTGTTATCATATTAAATTTGTCCTGACTGGTATAGCTGAAATACAGAAAACCTCTCTAAAAATACTGTAAAGGTCGATGCCAAAGTCATCATATTGAATTAATAATAATAATTCATTGCTTTGGGGGACAGGTAGCCGGTGCATATGTATATACTTTGCCTGAAATGCTGTATTAGTGGTTTTAGGTGTTGTATGTACTAGCTCTATCTATAAATCCAACATTATGTTTGTAACTCATCTTCTATGTATGTACTTTTACTTGAATAAACATTTTGATTTTGATATATGTACATTAGGTTTTGATCTAGGTCCCCTCAAGGTTGCTTTACTGATACACCCTAGAATGCAACCCAGCAACAAGCTGATAAACTCCTGAGTATATATTTACTATTAGATGAACAGGTGATAGGAAAACCGCCTAAATATTTTCGTCTCCACCAGGATTCGAATCCAAAATTTTCGATTATGAGTCGAGAATGAACCCAACTGTACTATCGTGACCCCTAAGTCGGCATTAGTTAGGGTCCCGGTAGTCGGAACCCTAAGGTCACTCCTCATATGAGTGACCTTATATTACCTAGTCTGACCTTGTCTTAAATTTGTCTTTTTTTCTTCGCCCTTTTGATTAATAAATATAACAATAATAATTAGTTCCTAACTCCTCAGTCACGTCTCCATGCACATATTCATCATGTTTCCATAAAGATAAATTCCTTTAGTTTTTATATTAGTATTTTATAATATCTAGATTTTCCCCCATATGACAGTTATTAGTAAAAATTCATAGTGGTTAAATTTAAATAAAGCATTCATTTATTAATTTAACTATTTAAATCTTAATGTAATTAATAATCTAAATTACATTCCTGCTCTTCATTATTACTCCATCTATTTAATTTTATTCCTACTTATATATTTGCTTAATAATATTAACTATTTGCTATTTTTTTCTTGTAACAAACATATAAGAAACAGGATGAGCTCGTAGCCTACTGTAAGCCAGAGCCTTCACGGGATCAGTTGACCGATCTTCTATATATCAACCTGTTGAGCCAATTTTTCAAATCGTAAATTGATTGCATTACTCTGCACTACAGTATTATGTCATCAATTTCATCCAATCTTTATTTACATGTCTGCTCCAAAATATTAGCTTCTAGTTTTTTTTTTATTTTCAACAATATTATGTAGTGTTTATTAAATTTTAACTTTAAGTTCATCAGTGAAGCCAACTCATTATTTCTGCATTTATATATTTTAAATTTATATTCAAATTGAATTTTGGGGGGATCTTTTTGTCAATTTAGAACGTAAATTAAAAAATAACTGAAAATACTCTGTCATACCATTTCCTCATATTAATTTCTTATTGGCATATTCTAAACTAGTCTTCTCCATTCTTATTGCAAGCAAACTGACAATGACCCCTAAATTAAATCTGCTACCATATATCTATATTAACCTGAGCATTGATAATCATTATTGCAATAACTACAAAGCAAACGATACCACAAGGAAACTTCAAACTAACATTTGCCTAATAGTATTTAAAATGAATGATAGATGTGACGATATCAACGCCATCTGTTGAGCGCATCCGACTCCATATTCTGTTTCCTAGTGGAAGGATGTGATCTTATGACACCTGTGTAGTTGACTTCTTACTATTAATTTTTTACCTGGCAGAAGTGATGTGGGTGTTACCTTGATCAAGACTTGTTCCAGTGGGAATAAGTGGGCCAAGTCAGTGCAGAGTGTCAGTTGTCTGTAATAACCAGTGAAGTATAGGTGATTGGGCCGACGTATCCTGGGATGGCCCAATGACCACACAATGGAATTAACGTCCGTCTGTCCTCTAAGTTAAGACTTGTTATAGGTGAAGCCTTTAGGGGAAACCAGCCAGTGTGTTGCTGGAGAGTCGAAGTGGTGTTTTGACATTGTGATGATACTGTAGAGGAGTGGTTACCGTTATTTACTGAGTAAGATGGACTCGCCGGCATGAGTACAGTAGAAGAAAGGATGAGGGACGGTATCTTGAGTGTTGTACGATAGAAGACAGAAGTGGACTCACAGGGATACTAGCTAAGTGAGGCCATAACAATAGATCAACCACTGAACTCTTTAATGACATAACTACAAACACCAGGTACTAGACTCTCTGTTACTATCTTAACAGATACATTGTTAAATAAACATCTTCTAAATTATTTAAACTTGGCTGGTTATACAGCAGTTCATAACCGTAGACCAGACAAAAAGGCTTAGTTACAACAACCAGTAGGCATCGATCAGTCATTGGGGACTATGGATTTGCGCTCTGGTTGTAGGTCTGGAATAGCCTCTCCAGGGCACAAAGCCAGGGTAGGTTGATCTGGAAGAGGACGCTGTCATCCAAACAGCAAGTCCCCCCTCTCCACGGCGCTGAAAGTTTCCAATGGAAAATAAAACGCCAATACGATTGGTTCCAGAGCCGTCGCAGGAACTGTCTGAACGAGGTTGAAGGCAACAACGAACTGCCCTAGTGGGCTCCAGTTCTGGAGTTACCTCGAAGTTGATAAAAGAAAGCACAGGGACTCCGAACCCGGAGACCGCCGTGGTCAGGGCCGGAGAAGAACAACCTCAGCAAGGGCAAGAACGAGCCCCAGCCTCCCTAAGCAGAACCTGGGCCGCACGAGCATCAGGAGGTGGACTTCGGAGACCCGCGGTTACGGGTTCCAGACAGAGATCGTGACAGCCCCGTTTCACCTGAGGCCGCCTTCCTTCAAGACCAAGAAGAAGGAAGAGTAATAATTAGTAATTATAACAATTAGAATCAGAATTTTAATAATAATATAGCTAATTGTTATTCTGTTACCTGTTATCAAGATAACATAATCTGCACTGGGGCCATCAGCAATAGAGACGACTATTATGAATATATCTCTATTAATTCTCAATCAAATCCTTGAAATTCCCAAGAATTATTGGAGCCCTTTATAGATTTAAAAATAACTATCTAAACATATTTTCCATTTGAGGAATTTAATCTTAAGCATTAAACTCAATCCAATTCACTCCATCTTAGATGGTGACTTAAACATTGATCGTTGTCAACAAAACAGATCCCAAGTTAACAGCTACTTTAACTGCATGAACTCTTGTATGCTAATCCTCACTATCACCAAAGCCACGCCAAATCAGTCCAACATCTGTTTCAACTTTGAACCATATATGGACCAACATAATGGCCTTTGTTATGAAGCCTACTGGGTCTGTGTCGGTACCTGAGATGAGGACCACACAATGACTACCACTGCGGGTCTTTTCTCCCACACACTTGGGTGCCACTGATCGCCCTGGGAGCCCTTCAGTAGAACCACAGGTGGAACTGCCACTTGCGATCCGGCCTTATACCCACGGAAGAGTGCTGGAAGACTCGATACTAACCTCAAGTCGTTGCATCTATAGCTACAGCACTTCCTCCGAACCTTGTCCGCCGTAACAAAGTCACAGGTCACCTGTCACACACCTGTGTTACTCGATTACTTACAAGGTCGCCAGCGGGATTTGAAACTGTGTATCCCAGTTCAGTGTTTAAACTCTGTGTTGCCACAAAATGATACGTTACCACTATCATAGTGTTATTCAGTGTTACCAGCCTAGAACATGTTTTTATAAATACCAGTGTTACTCAAATGTTATTAGTCACTAGAATATTTCCAATAATAATTATAAAGATAACAGAATGATGCATATAGCATTACTTATATAATGCTCAAAGAGAGAGATGGAGGGTGCACTTAAACACATCAGCAAAAATGATAGAAAGTTTACTATACTAAGAACTACATTAAACATGTAAAGAAATAAGCACTTGGATATATATATGAATAGATGAACTGGAGAACGTTGGCAGCTCTCCTCTCGCCGCCTCTGGTAACTTGGACAGCTGGGCAAATTTAAATGGGGGACTCGGACCCTCTCTTGATGGGAGGGGGGGGGGGGAGAGGCAGCTCCGTCGACGTAGACCTCTCGTCTATCAACACTGCCACACACGTCCCATGCTGTCTTCTCCAGGAAATAGAAATTACTGGGCTGACCTACAGCATACTCTAATACTAAAACTAGTTTTCATTAATCATAATGAGAAACACACTAATATAAATATATATGCTGGGCCTATGTAGCCTAGTCTTCAAAGGGGCAATGGGAGGGAAATAATGATCTACCTTAAACATTCCTGTCCATCGATGTTTGTCCTCTGATGGTAGAAGGTACACGGTTCCCAGGTCGCTCCTCGGTATTCCAGTCACGTGTCTCAGGTCCTCAGGCATCGTGGATTAATCGCGTCATTTCTGTTCCTGTGTCCTGAATTCAATTCTTCCAAGCTGGTCAAACCAGTGGTAACTTATCACGTCGCTTTCCACACTCGCTCCTTCACTGAGATCTTTTCTCATGGATCCAGACGTGACGATTCCCCTTGGAACTTCAGTAGATGTGACCCGGTCACGACAGCTCTGTCCGTCATACCAGGGCGGAACCCGCAGGGCGTCATACTTGCCCTCCCAGTTTCGCCGCTCACCTTCAGTTGCAGACTAACAACGACGAGAATTTGGCACTTCTTTCGCCCACTGAACTTGGCTTCAACGTGCTCCTAAGGAGTATACTAATCCTCTGCGACAATGGTAGATTGCATAAGGTTGCTCAATCCACTGAGCGAGGCTCCTAGAACCTCCAATCTCGAGTGCTTACTGATGCACTTCTGCTCGCGTCAACGGTCCGTGAATCTCCCTCACATCGTGGCGCCAAACCGTAAGAGACGTCGCCATTTTGTATGTATTAGGTGCATATGCCCCCTTACCTGCAAAACTTATAAATGATAATTTCTCCATAAATAAGTTATCTATCCAGTAGCCTCTCATATTAAATGATTCCCTGCATCTCAGGGAACCTGCAAGGTAATAAGATATGACTCTTAACGCTGGCACTGGGGAGAAATATAAGAAAGGGGACTGTAACATCCCCCCCCCCCTCCCCTTAAAATAAGAGTCATATCGGTTACTAAATCCAGGAAAGGGCAACCGCTATCACGTTCGCTCTTCCTTTAATGTGGTTGATTTCCAACCAGTATTCTTGCAACAGTAGAGACTATCTCGTCAGCCTTTAGTTCGAGTTCTTCATTTTATGCACGAACGTCAAGGTGTTATGCTCGGTGAACACTCGCATGGGTCTAGTACTTTCACCCACATAGACTTCCAAATGCTTCAATTCCATGATCAGGACTAGAGCTTCCTTCTCCACTGTACTATAAGCTCGCTGGTACTTCTCAAACTTCTTCGAGTAAAATGCCACTGGACAGTGAACTTCGTTCTTCTCCTGACTGCGTCGTTTTCTTCCCGTTCGCTTTCACCTGTTCTTACTGGAGGTAGGGCTTCAATCAGTTGATGTGACATTCTTGTGTCTTGCGGGAGCGATTCGGCTAGCTGATTTCGTAGTTTACCCGGCCTACTTGCCTGACGACCGAGTATGGACCACCAGAGCGTGATTCCGTCACTCTATCTCTCCCAGGTAGCAACATTATCACTCTGGCTCCCACCTCAAACTCTCTTGGGACAGCATTCTTGTCGTACCAAATCGACATCTTGTTTTGCGCTATCGTCAGGTGTTTAACAGCCAGCTTCTATGCTGTTTTCAACCGTTTCCCGAACTTCCGCACATATTCTTCCAATGTCTTTAGTGTCTTCCTCGACGTCAACTGCTTCTTTAACATCACCAATGGACTTCTCACTTCATGTCCGAACACCATTTGGATTGGAGAGAATCCCAGAAACTCTACCACAGCATCTCTTATGGCAAAATCTCTTATGGGCTGGACATATAGCTTCATTCCACTCTACCCCCTGTTCCGCACAATATACTCACAATATGGTCTTCAGGGTGGAGTGGAACCTCTCAATCATTCCTTGCAACTGAGGCCTGTAGAGTGATGATTGTAGTTGGGTTATTACCAAGCCTGTGATAGTCTGCCTAAACCACTTCCATTAGAAAACGCTTCCACAATCAAATTGGATGACCTTGGGCACTCCTACCCAGGACAAGACTCGCTGAATGTGTCCCATGATGCATCTTGGTGTCACCTTCCTCATTGGGATCGCTTCCGGAAATCGCGGCAAAGCGCACATGAGTAGGGAGTTTTACGACGTAGCCTGTCCCCTCCATTTTGGATGCAGTGGTTTCGAACACGTCGAAAGTTGTAATAAGGTTGCGGGAACGTTTGGGGCAACATTGGGTGACTTGAGAGGGACGTGATGCCCGCTGTACGATAAATATGGGATAAGTAGTGTTCGAGTGAGGTGTGTATTGTTGTGAGAACGCTGTAAGTATTTTTTTTTTTAGGTGAAATGTAACACTTTCTGTTGAAATTTTGGGAAAGATACATTTTCTGTTGAAATGAGAGGATGAGATTGGTAGATGGAGAAGTGGGAGGAGAGTGAAGTCTGAAGATGCAGGTGAGTGGGTGAAAGGGTCATAAAGATTGTAAGCTCCGCCACCAAACTTTCTGACAGATAGAGAGAGATCGTGTTTAGGAGCAGATGTGATTCGGAGAGTGGTAAGAAGTAGTAAGGTGGGAGGAGGAGGAGAACAATATATAATACAGGAAGAATAAGGATTAAATAGGGAAAGAGTAAAGGAAGCAGGAGGAGGAGGGGGAGCTGCGCCAGCAGCAGCAGCAGGAGGAGCAGGGGAGAGTAAAGGAAGCAGCTGCACGAGGAGGAGCAGGGGGAGAGGGAGAGGGGGCGATTGATGTATAATAAAACACACACCCAACCTGAAGGAAAAGGTCTAGCATGGTATAAGAAGGATTTTAACAGTAAAATAATGTAAACTTACGTAAGTGTAGCGGAGCCGTGAGGTGTTACTCACACAAAGGCCAAACAAATACTGATCAAATTGCTGCCCACCGGAGGTAATACCCAAACCGCAAAATGGCCGTTACCTGTTGTCTTAGCCACGCTCGCTCGGCGGTGGACAGAGCATCTCACTTGGAGGGGGAGAAAATATATATATATATATATATATATGTTTCATTGAATATGACCGCATATTCTGTATTTATTATTTTTTGGTTTAGGGCTTCTATCCCTCTAACTATTTTCTTAGCAACAGGGCTTAATTGGAATAGGAGTTCTCCAAAACTCATTTTCGTACTTTTAAGGTGAAGAAAAGAAGTGATTTACTATAGAGTGTATTACACTTATTTGTATAATTTGCACGACGTTTCGAACCTCCATGGTTCATTCTCAAGTGAACAGATCTTACAATACTAGTTGATTTTATACCCGCATTAGGTCAGGTGATAATACAATGAAGGTGAAAAACATGGGGGGATACATAAGGGATAAACATAGGGGCTGCAGAAGGCTTATTGGCCCATACGAGGCATCTCCTATCCAAACACAAAGATTAATCCAGTGTAATTGGCCTGTTATGTTGGACATTGTCTTCTGTGTTGGCATCGATATGTTCTTGTCTTGTCCTTACTCTCATGGTGGGTAGAGTAAATAGTTCCGTGATTTGAACTATTTACTCTACCCACCATGAGAGTAAGGACAAGACAAGAACATATCGATGCCAACACAGAAGACAATGTCCAACATAACAGGCCAATTACACTGGATTAATCTTTGTGTTTGGATAGGAGATGCCTCGTATGGGCCAATAAGCCTTCTGCAGCCCCTATGTTTATCCCTTATGTATCCCCCCATGTTTTTCACCTTCATTGTATTATCACCTGACCTAATGCGGGTATAAAATCAACTAGTATTGTAAGATCTGTTCACTTGAGAATGAACCATGGAGGTTCGAAACGTCGTGCAAATTATACAAATAAGTGTAATACACTCTATAGTAAATCACTTCTTTTCTTCACCTTAAAAGTACGAAAATGAGTTTTGGAGAACTCCTATTCCAATTAAGCCCTGTTGCTAAGAAAATAGTTAGAGGGATAGAAGCCCTAAACCAAAAAATAATAAATACAGAATATGCGGTCATATTCAATGAAACATGTTTGAAAGAAAACCTGCTGCCAGTATACACCAATATATATATATATATATATATATATATATATATATATATATATATATATATATATATATATATATATATATATATATATATATATGTCGTACCTAGTAGCCAGAACGCACTTCTCAGCCTACTATGCAAGGCCCGATTTGCCTAATAAGCCAAGTTTTCCTGAATTAATATATTTTCTCTAATTTTTTTCTGATGAAATGATAAAGCTACCCATTTCATTATGCATGAGGTCAATTTTGTTTTATTGGAGTTAAAATTAACGTAGATATATGACCGAACCTAACCATCCCTACCTAACCTAACCTAACCTATCTTTATAGGTTAGGTTAGGTTAGGTAGCCGAAAAAGTTAGGTTAGGTTAGGTTAGGTTGGTTAGGTAGTCGAAAAACCTCTCTGAATCACGTCTGCTCCTAAACACGATCTCTCTCTATCTGTCAAAAAGTTTGGTGGCGGAGCTTACAATCTTTATGACCCTTTCACCCACTCACCTGCATCTTCAGACTTCACTCTCCTCCCACTTCTCCATCTACCAATCTCATCCTCTCATTTCAACAGAAAATGTATCTCCAAAAGTTTAAACAGAAAACGTTACATTTCACCTAAAAACAAAATACTAACAGCGTTCTCACAACAATACACCTCACTGGAACACTACCTATCCTATATTTATCGTACAGCGGGCATCACGTCCCCCTCAAGTTACCCAATGTTGCCCCAAACGTTCCTGCAACCTTATTACAACTTTTGACATGTCCGAAACCACTCCATCCAAAATGGAGGGGATGGGCTACATCGTAAAACTCCCTACTCGCATGATGGTTAGCAAGTAATGATTTCCTCTTTTTGTTCTAGATAATGATCCCACAACGTCGATAATTAGGCGTTCGAACGCCTGGCCAAACGCATTAACTGGTACTAAAGGTGCTTTCGGGATGGTAGGGACGTTCTTTCCCAGCCCTTTGGCGCGGGAAATATGTCTTGCAGACCTTCCTTACATATGCGTCCATGCCCGACAATAAAAATGTACCAGAATCCGTCTTAAGGTCTTGGTCACTCCCAAGTGACCGGTGGGATTCACTAAGTGCGCAAGCTCGAATACCGCGCCTCTATACCATGCCAGCACCACCACCTGACGCCTCACTGCCAGCGTTCCATCACTCTCCTCTCCTCGTACCTGTCTCCAACATCTCATTAATACTCCGTTTTCCATAAAGAAGTGAGCCGGTGGCTCGGGTCCGGCGAGATTTCCTTCAGCCTTCCGCATCAACTCTGGGAACTATTCCTTCTGCAGCTCACCTAGACCGGCGCTGTCAACCCCGAGAGTACTGGTGAGAGTAATTTGGATACCCTTATCCGAACCTTCATCACCTGGCACTTGTCCTCCGGTCTCCTCTCCGAACAGAAGATTGAGCCCCAGGTAACCCGGGATGTCCTTTTCAGCGTGACCAGATCCACTCACATCATCCTCCTACACACTCTGTCGTGATGTCACCGCGCATAATGGAAATGCCGCTCTAGCAATTTCCGTTGCATCCCCCTCGGCATCCGTCGCGCTATTCCTTCTGTAGGGCTTTATACATTCTTTGCCCTTGATCAAGTTCAGGAGAACACATCCCCCACAGGAGTCGTGTCCTAAGATCACCTGAGCTTCCATTCTGGGAAGTGAAGCACAGCCCCCAACTACGAGAGTCTGGCAACTATAGTCCGAATTAAGAGTCATCTCGTGGAAGGGGGGATTCTCACTTGTGCCCCCAACGTTCTTATCAGGGCAAATTCCTATTACAAATAGACCTCTTAAAGGGCTATTATCAGATCAGTCTAATAGAGCGTGCTAAGAACATATTTGCTTTCACACATCCTTTTGGCCTCTTTAGATATGAGCGACGGCTTTTTGGACTCTGCAATGCCCCAGCTCTCTTCCAGCGAGCTGTCAACATCGTCATCCAAGACCTTGACGATACCTACGCCTACCTGGATGAACTCGTTGAAGCCACCAACACCTGGAACGGACACCTACATAAGCTACAATGATTGTTGTACAAACTTCTCCAGGCCGGCCTTGCCATTTATTTGAGCAAGTCCATGTTTGCCAAAGGTAAAGTGTACTCTCTTTATCATATCATAGACAGGGGAAACATAGCAGCTCTTGGCATTCACCTGTAAGCTATTCAGCAATATCCTCAGCCTACTTCACGTAAGCAACTCATGAGTTTACTAGGACTTATCGTCGTCGTTCCTAACATCTTATTATCGTCGCTTTTGCCGATATTTCAGTACTGTGGCCACTCCTCTCATCAACCTTACCAGCCCTAAGAGAAAGTACATTTTGAACACCTCACAAACTATTGCTTTTGAGCAGCTAAAACTCTGTACTAATCCCATTCGCACCTCGCAAGATGTGAAGAGACTCTTCATCCTTAATGTTGATGCCAGCAGCACCGGCATTGGGGGTGTCCTGATGTAACAGCGAGAGGGAAAAGTCTTGCCAGTCAGCTACTACAGCTACAAGCTGAAACCTCACCAGCGTGACTACAGTACAGTTGAGAAGGAGCTACTCGCCATCATCCTGTGCTTACCGCATTAGGAACCATATCTTCAAGGATATCACTCCATCACCATCTACTCCGATAATAATCCTCTTCGGTTCCTGCAGCAAGCCCAGTTTTCCCAACCAACTCTTACTTCGTTGGGCTTTGTACCTGCAGAACTACAATCTCAAGATCTTTTACATCAAAGGCTCGGACAATGTCATCGCAGACGCACTCTCCAGAGTCCATGTAGTGGAACCTCCCGCTTCCAATCTCCTGCCAGCATCAGCATCTCAGGCGATAGGAAGAGGCTTCGGGGAAGAGGCGTTACGTTGTTCGTCTCCATAACAGTGGAAAGGCGCCTCTTCCTATGACCCTCAACGCCTTCATGCTACACTACCTCCTTTACTACAACACCAGACGGTCACCTCCAGCCAGACGTCTGGAGAGCTCCACCACGGACCCCCTACCCTGCCCCGAGAGCTCATGCCAGGTGTGTGTGCTGTTGCCCTGTTCAACACTCGTTAACTACCCATTAATTCGCTGGCCCATCGTTACACCTCAACTTGTTACCAGCCGTTACGTCACCCACAGGCCTGTATAAGCTCCTGACTGTGACCTAGCCAATACGGGCTCACCATAGCCCGTGCTACTTGCAACTTTTTGTTCCAAGTAGCGAATCTTAAACAGCAACAACAACAACGACCTAGCCAGCAGATTACGCCTGGTGGTCTCTCGGGTTCTACACGTCTCCTCCTTCACTCGATGTGGTCCTCATACGACGTGTGACGGTGGACGTGTGGTCTAGTGTACATAGTGTATAGTCACCCTTTTGTTTCTTATTATGGAGTGAAAATTAAGTTTATTTTCATTTGTCTCAGCCAAGTTTGTCTCAGGAAATATTTTGTTGTTATGATTGCTACTATAAGTAAAGTATTTACTTGTTTATGCTGTTTGTTAACTCCTGCAAATTTTACTCCGCAAATGGCTTTAGCAGTTATATTTACTTTTTATTACTTTTCATATTTAATATGCGTGAGAGCTTTTGCCATCCACCAGGTATTAGCGTCACTACCTAAGCACGTCACAACATAGTTACAGCAGGGACTCATCGTTATGGCACATATACATGCATCAGTGCCTTGGGACTCACTTTTCTGGAACACATACATGCAGCAGTACCAGCGACTCACCGTTCTTGTAAGCATACTTGCTGCAGTGCCAAGAACTCATCGTTCTTGTAAATATACCTGCAGCAAATTCAAGGATTCGCCGTTCTTATATTCCTACCTGCAACAGTGCCAGGGACTCAACATTCTTGTACATAAACGTGAAGCAGTGCCAGGGACTCTCCGTTTTGGTACACATACCTGCAATATTACAAGTGACTCATCGTTCTGGTATACATACATGCAACAGACCAGGGACTCAATGTTCTGTTACAAATACATGCAGCAGTGCCAGTCTCTTACTCCTCCAGTACACATAAACGCAGAAGTGACAGGGACTCATCATTCTGGGAACACTGTTACGGTGCCCTCTACTATTTCTTCCGTTTGTCTGCTTTAAGAGTCATATCAGCTTTCTTTACTGATTCTCTGAGATACAGGGAGTCTGTTGGTATATATGGCGACCAGAGCGACCGTCTGATAAGGGAGAAATTTACATTATAAGTTTGAAGGTGAGGGGAAAGTGGCCCCCTGATACAAATGAAATGGTACCCCCCTACCTGCAGATCCGCCATTTTGTAGAGGACGCCAGCCGAGTGCGGATTGTCTGACTTAGGTCACAGGCGATCAATCAGAGCCCGCCGTGACGTCACTGAGTGCCCCTGGTGACGCCCTCTGTCTTAGCGTCAGAGCTGGTCTGACTGCGAGAGGGAGAGGACGTTTCTTGGCCCACCATTGTTATTGAAGACCCTGCGCTTCAGGGAAGCAAAAAGAAACCAAGTTCAATGAGCAGAGAAGTGCTAAAACTTGAAGAATCGGTCGGCGACGACGCTGGGGGTGATTGGGGGGGGGGGGGGGCGCCGCCTGACGCTTGTGGGTCTGGAAGGTGTGGCGGGCAGGCCTAGGTGTGACCGGGTCACGTTCACTGAGGATTTTGGAGAGACGACACCGTTCCTAGGGCAAGGAGCATCGCCTTGTGGAAAGGACGAGAGTGTGCATACAGTGATTAGCTCAGTGCCCACTGGTGAACCAGGATTGGGAAATCTGAATCTCTGGGAGTGGTTCGGCGACGACGCAAAGGCTTCACGACACCTGAGGACCTGTGGAACGTTGCCAGATCGTCAACGACCGACTCAGGAAGCGTGGGAACCTCACACCATCGAGGGACAGGCGTCATGAGCCACGAATGTTAAGGTAGATGAATTTCCCTCCCATTACCCCTTGTTTGAGTAGGCTAGATAGGCCACGATATTTACCTATGTGTGCTATAGTATAACATTGATACATTAGTAGTAGGATAGGCTGCAGGGCAGCTTGTGTCCAGGACTGTTGAAGAGGACAGCGAGTGTGGACGACGGGGTAGTTGAAGAGGAGGTAGCCAACGTGGACGAAGAGGCCCCTCTGTGAGGGAGTGTGTGACTCCTTTTTAATCTGCCCAGTTGGAGGAGTTAGTGGAGGGCGTGAAAGAAGAGTTGCTGACGATCTCCAGATTTATTATTCTCATTTTCCATTCCTGTATTGCTTGTAATTGTATATGTGATCATGTAGCTTATGTCAGTAAATTCACACATTTTATCATTGTGTTTAAGTGTGCCTCCAGAATAATCTCTATGAGCATACACGAGGGCTATCATAGTACCACCTAGTAAACACCACCTTTTCTAAGGAAGGTCTTATTGCCTGGAGAGTGGTAAAGCAGCACAAACTTATATAAAAGTATACCCTAGACCATCCGACCAGTATCACTGCCGAAATGGTGGCAACACTTTGGCAACAAGCAATGTAGGGCTGGAGAGAGGTAAAGCCACACAGACTTTTATGGAAGTGTACCTTGGGCTGACAGACCAGTGTCAACTCTATAGGAGTAGCAACCCTTTGGCAACAAGCAGTATAGAATACACCCAATGAACTTCATTGCTGTGGTGCAGATATACCAACCCAGCTGGCGACCTTGTTAAAAGAAGGTAGGGAAGGCAGGCGGGAAAGGAATTCCTGCAACCTTTTTGTTTGGCAGGCAAGACTCAGGAAAAATTATTGTTAGAAGGTAAGCTAGGAACTCACCCCTTCTGGTACATATACACGCATCAGTGCTAGGGAATCACCGTTCTCGTGCACATACATGCAGAAGTGCAGACATTCACCATTCTAAAAACATACTTGCAGCAGAACCAGTGTAACACCATAAAGATGTTTTATAATTTTATTTGACATACAAGAGTCAGTTATACATGATATTTGAGGCGCCTGACTGGCAATTAAGAAGTCACACCTAGATATTTAATGGTCAGAGGTTGCCTTCTGGTCAAGTCATGTGATTTGACCTTGATTTCAACTAAGCTGATAATTGCAGACGTTTGGTGGTGTCTTTCCATCAAACAAGCTGCTGTTTAGGCGTGGTAGGTGGATGGCCTGAGCCTCGCTCCTGGTTCCCTATAAATACTCAGGGAACTGTATATTCAGGAGATGAGACACAGAGGATCGAAGATCGAGCAGGAGAGAGCTAGCTCGCTTGTCTGGAGGTCGCAGCCAGTCCAGGCTGTCAGGGGACTCTGTCAGTCAATCGAGCACCCTCCTCCTCCTTGTCTATCCACCATAGACTCAAAGACTCAAAGAATTTGGTGAGTTGAACTTTAAGGTGACAAATTTGATGTGTTTCCAGCTTAAGGTGTGTGATTTTCACGGGAAGTCACCCGTAATGTCTTCAATGCCTTGTGTGGTGAATCACATTGTATATTCTTGTTGTCATTTAACATCCAGAGATATGAATGAATTATGAAATCCATATGAGTGAAGATCTCATGTAACATATTTTATAGATTAACTTTTATTTTAAATTGTCCTTAATTTTGTCCCTTAAAACGACTTATATTGAAAGCTGGAGTAGAGAGCCCTCTAGGAATACTGGTTTTTAAGACTTTAATATACGAATACATGCTAACAACATATATAGATAGACATGGACGTTTTTGGTACACTGTTGTACAAACACGTTCCAATCCTTGTCTTGTATGTACTGTACTGAATTAGATTGGATGTTGGCAGCTACTTTCATCCTTCAAACGATCTATCTTTCTACTATTCTAACACTCTTACTTTCTACTCTTCTAGTTCCTCCTTGATCTCAGTCTCTCCCTCTCATTCTAAACCTTCCCTTTCTCCTGACCACTTCTACCTCTCTTTCCCTCACACCTCTCTACACCGTCACCCCCTTGCCCACACCTCATTTTACATTTTCTCTTTTTCGTTTTCCGATACGTTACACCAGAGACTCACCATTTCGGTACACATATATACAACAGTGCCAGGAACACACCGTTCTGGCACCCCTACACGCAGCAGAGTCAAGGACTCGCCGTTTTTGTACACATAGGGAGCCGGTCGGCCGAGCGGACAGCACGCTGGACTTGTGATCTTGTGGTCCTGGGTTCGATCCCAGGCGTCGGCGAGAAACATTGGGCAGAGTTTCTTTCACCCTATGCCCCTGTTACCTAGCAGTAAAATAGGTACCTGGGTGTTAGTCAGCTGTCACGGGCTGCTTCCTGGGGGTGGAGGCCTGGTCGAGGACCGTGCCGCGGGGACACTAAAAAGCCCCGAAATCATCTCAAGATAACCTCAAGATAACATACTTGCAGCAGTGCCAGGGACTCACCGTTCTGGATTACATACCCGCAACAGTGCTACGGACTCACTGTTCTGGTACACATACATATAGCAGTGCTATGGACTAACCGTTATGTAAACATTTACATGCAGAAGTACCAGGGATTCACCGTTCTGGAACACATATATGCAGCAGTGCCAGTGACATGCCGTTCTGGTTGACGTTTATTCAGCAGTGCCTGAGACTCACCGTTCTTGTAAACATACGTGCAGCTGTGGAGGGATTTTCTTATCTTGTACACATTCCTGCAGCAGTGTCTGGAGTTCACAGTTCTGGTACACATACCTGCAACAAGTCAGAGATTTACGCAGCAGTGCCAAGGACTCGCCGTCTGGTACATATGCATGCATCAGTGTCATGGACTAACTTTTCTGGTACACATACCTGCTGCAGGGCCAGGGACTCATCGTTCTGGTATTCATACATGCAGCAGTGCCAAGGGACTCACTGTTCTTATACTCATACCTGTTGCTGTGCCAGGGACTTGTACAATGTATGCATCTTGTACCATGCATGCAGCAGTGCTAATAACACACTCGTTTGATACCCATACTTGCAGCAGTGCCTGGGACTCACTGTTCTTGTACACATTCCTGCAACAGTGCCAGGGGAAAAAAAGAGGACCATTAAATGCAGATGTGCCAGGGACTCACCGTTCTCGAGCATATATACGCAACCTTGTCAGGGACTCACCGTTCTGGTATACATACATACATACGACAATGCCACAGACTAGCGGTCTGGTACCTATATATGCAGCAGTGCCAAGGGCTCACCGTTCTGGTGCAATACATGCCGCAGTCCCTGCCACTCACCGTTCCAGTACACATACATGCAGCAGTGCCAGGGACTCACCATTCTGGGTCCCCTATAAGCAGCAGTGAAAAACTGTTCTGTCACACATACATGCAACAATGACAAGAACTCATCTTTCTGGTTCACATACCTGCAGCGGTACCAGTGACTCTCACGGCTGGTACACATAAATGTAGCAGTGATAGGGACACACTGTTCTGGAACTCATTACTGCATCAGTAATAGGGACTCACCTTTCAGGTACAAATTCACGCAAAAGCGCAAGGAACTCTTCGTTTTGAACACATTCATGCAACAGTGGCAGCGACTCATAATTCTGGCACCCCTTACCTCAGTTGTGCCATCGACTCACCGTTTTAGTACACATATCTGCAGCAGTGTCAGGGCAATCACCGTTCTGGTACCTATACATGCAACGGTGCCATGGATTCACTGTTGTGGTATATATACTCGCAGAAGTGCTAGAATTCCCTGTTATGGAACACATACATGCAGCAGTGCAACTGAGTCAAAGTTCTGGTACATATAAACGCAACAGTGTCAGGAACTTACCGTTCAGCTTCATATACACGCAGCAGTGCAAGGGACTCACCGTTCGGAGACCCATACACGCAGTAGTGCTTGGGTCTCACCGTTCTGGTACGCCACACATGCAGCAGTGCCAGGGACTCATCTTTCTGGTACACATACATGCAGCAGAAACAGAAACATACCGTACTGGTACATATATACGCAACAGTGCCAGTAACTCACCTTTCTGGCATCTATAAACGCAACAGTGACAAGGAATCATGGTATTGGAACACAGTAATTCAGCAGCGCCAAGGACATGCTGTTCTGGAACGTATACACACAGCAGTGCCAGTGCCTAACTCTTCTGGTACACATACATGCAGCAGTGCCAGGGACTCACCGTTGTGGTACACATACATGCAGCAGTGCCAGGGACTCACCGTTGTGGTAAACATACATGCAGCAGTGCCAGGGACTCACAGTTGTGGTACACATACATGCAGCAGTGCCAGGGACTCACAGTTGTGGTACACATACATGCAGCAGTGCCAGGGACTCACAGTTGTGGTACACATACATGCAGCAGTGCCAGGGACTCACCGTTGTGGTACATATACATGCAGCAGTGCCAGGGACTCACCGTTGTGGTACACATACATGCAGCAGTGCCAGGGACTCACCGTTGTGGTACACATACATGCAGCAGTGCCAGGGACTCACCGTTGTGGTACACATACAAGCACTTTGACTGCTGCGCACAACGCATGACACAGACGAGGTCCTTCTTGTTGTTGAACATTCCTCCTGGGATCCGCCATTCGTCCGTCAGGTGGCATTTTAGCGGACTGCTCTCATACTGCGGACCACAACACGTTACTCACACTACCTGTACTTCCCCACCTTGCCGGACCACAACACGTTACAATACCTGTACTTCCCCACCTTGCCTGACGACACCACGTTACTCACACTACCAGTACTTCCCCACCTTGCCTGTGTTACGGACCCGAGCCCAGCGTCGTAGCACGGAGCTGTGACGACCACGCCATCTGTGAGTCAGCTCCCGAAACCCCCTCCAAATGGACGACGCCATCTAGCGAGGACAGGATATACCGGATACAGGGGCTGGTTTCCCGTCTTAATCAGCTCGTAATGTAGCCGCTGCTGACCTCTGGTGAGGTGGCGCTTAGGCAGCAACGCCATCTATGGAGTAGATAGGTGGACGTTTGTGTCTAAGCCTGTAAGTGAGGTGCCCTAGAGTGTCCCTAGTATTAATGACGTGTCTGATTACAGAGTCGACCTGGGACTGCTGTATTCGATGATGGGGCAGTCTGCCCAAGGCAGCCAAAGTCTCTCCACGTGTTTGCTGCAGAAGCTGTGAGTCACCCCCGGACGAACACTGTTGAGTGTGTTAGCCTGCCTGTGACGTGGCAGTACCAGGAATCGTCTTATCTGGGGGTTGGCTGGTGGAAGAGACTAGCCACTGTGGTGCTATAGAGAGGAGAGTGATCAGCGGGATCACACGAGGCTCCTGCCTAGGGCTTGCAACCCTAGTATCGGTCGTGGAGTGGCCTACACAGCGGAGCTGATTGGAACCTGCCAGCTACAGGCTGGACTGTGGTTGAAGGCCTCCACGACGGTGCACTCAGTGGGACTGTAATTTGACTGGCCTGTGGCCAGGGTAGATTCGCCGAGAGAATCAGAGGATTCTTCGTGGGCCAAAGAAGAGAACCAGGGCTACTCATCGTGAGCATCGTGGAGCATCCTATGTCTTCAGAGGAAGACAATTCTGTACATTAGAGTGTATTTACAACCCCGTGTGACTGATTGTTATTTATTTATGGTGGTGGTAAAATAATATATTCAAATAAGAACATTTGTATCCCTCCCCCTTTAATTTAACTTGCGTTACGGTACACATCCCTTGAAAGCCTCTACTAGCTTGGGGCCGGATACCCAAACTCTAATAACACCAGAAAAGAACCCGGTTGCGCCCCAGTAGGGCCGTAACAGCCTGACCACACCACGTTACAATACCTGTACTTCCCCACCTTGCCTGACCACAACACGTTACAATACCTGTACTTCCCCACCTTGCCGGTCCACAACACGTTACAATACCTGTACTTCCCCACCTTGCCGGTCCACAACACGTTACAATACCTGTACTTCCCCACCTTGCCGGTCCACAACACGTTACAATACCTGTACTTCCCCACCTTGCCGGTCCACAACACGTTACAATACCTGTACTTCCCCACCTTGCCTGACCACAACACGTTACAATACCTGTACTTCCCCACCTTGCCTGACCACAACACGTTACAATACCTGTACTTCCCCACCTTGCCTGACCACAACACGTTACAATACCTGTACTTCCCCACCTTGCCGGTCCACAACATGTTACTCACACTACCTTACTTCTTCACCTTGTTTGACCACTCTGCACCTCCCTAACCAATAGAGACCCTCCTCCAGACCATGCCCCCTGCTCCCCATCCCCTGGACCCCGATGTTTCCCTCCATTCCCTCAATCTTTCCCACCCACCTTCCCCAGCCCAAGGCCCTTCCTGTTCCCACACCCCCTTGGCCTCACTGTTTCTCTTGCCCATCATGGCCCATCATGCCTGCTCATCAGCCTGCTCATCATAGAGGATATCAGTCACAGAAGGATAGATTGGGAGAACAAGGAACCACATGGAGGTGAGGAAACATGGATAGGCAAACTGTTGGAAGTGGCGACAAGAAGCCTTTTAAGTCAGCATGTCAGGGGGGGACCCACAAGAATGAAGGGCAAAGATCAACCAGCGTGACTCGACCTAGTCTTCACACTGAATGACTCCGACGTAAGAGAAATCGGTTTCGAAACCCCCTTTGGAATGAGCGATCACAGTGTACTGATGTTTGAGGATCTGGTCGAAGAAGAGTTAATATACTTAAGGAAGGACTAAGAAAGCACGAGGATGGCATTCCAAAAGGGAAACTATGAGGAGATAAGAAAATTCCTAACAGATATATCTTGAGAAAAAGAACTCAAAGGGAAAGACGGCCCAAGACACTATGAACTTCCTCACACAGAAGTGTAAGGAGGCAGGAGACAAGTTCGTCCCTGTCCATAAGGAAAGAGATGAAATGCAGACGAGAAACCCATGGTTTGATCAGAGATATAACCTAGCTAAGCCACTACTAAGTACAGAGAGCGTGGAGAACTTAAATAAATAACAGGCCACTAGTGAGCAGAGAAAGATTCCAGAGTGCCAGGAATGAATATGTCAGGGTGAGAAGAGGGGCAGAAAGACAATATGAAAATGACATAGCAAGCAAGACAAAGACTCAACCTAAATTCTTGCACAGCCTCATCAGGAGAAAAACAACAATGAAGGAACAGGTAATGAAACTGAGGAATAGGGGTAGAAAAAACTCTTCAAACGATTAGAAAGTGTGCAAGGAACTCAATACGAAATTCCAGGAGGTCTTCACAGTAGGGCAAGGGAAAGTCCCAAAGATAAGAGAGGGAATAGCTAACCAAACACCACTATATGAGTTTGTGATTAACAGTGAGAAGGTGAGGAAGCATCTGCTAGAGTTGGAAGTGACAAAGGCTATAGGCCCAGATGGAATCTTACCTTGGACACTAAAGAAAGGAAGGAAGGAGCAGAAGCACTGTGCCTGCCACTATCCATGGTGTATAACAAATCACTGGTAACAAGTGAACTGTCAAAAATTTTGAAGACGGCCAATGTAGTCCCGATATACAAGAAGGAGAATAGACAGGAGGCACAGAACTACAGACCAGTGTCACTAACTTGCATACCATGCAAGGTGATGGAAAAAAAATTGCGAAGAAAGCTAGTGAAACATCTGGAGCAGAAGAACTTTGTATCACAACATCAGCATGGGTTCAGGGATGGCAAATCATGCCTCACAGGGTTAACTGAATTCAATGATCAGGCAAGAAAGAGAGGGCTAAGCAGACTGCAAATTTGCTGATTTCCACAAAGCCTTTGACACAGTACCACATAAGAGACTGGTGCACAAACTGGAGATGCAGGCAGAAGTGAAAGGGTAGAAACTCCACTGGATAAGGGAGTATTTTAGCAACAGAAAAGAGCGAATCACTGTGAGAGGTGAGGTTTCGGAATGGCAAGGCGTCACCAGTGGAGTCCCTCAAGGATCAGTTCTTGGACCTATACTGTTCCTGATACATGTATTTGATCACCCAGAGGGAAAAAGACTCGTTCCTCTCAATGTTTGCTGTTGATTCAAAAAGTATGAGGAGGATGAAGACAGAGTAAGATAGTATGAGGCTTGAAGATGACCTGAACAAACTTAATGAATGGTCCAACAAATGGCTGTTAAAGTTCAACCTAAGAAAATGTAAGGTAAAGAAAATAGGTGGAACAAATAGGAGGCCAGACACTGGATACCAAATGGGAGATGAAGTTCTTCACGAAACGGATAAAGAGAAAAATCTAGGCGTTGATATCACGACAAACCTGTCTCCTGAAACTCACATCCCCAAAAAAACATCGGCTGCGTATGCAAGGCTGACTAATATCAGAACTGAATTCAGAAACCTTTTTAAGGAACCATTCAAAACCTTGTATACCACGTATGTAAGACCAATCCTGGATTATGAAGCCCTAGCATGGAGCCCGTACCTCGTCAAGCAAAAGACGAAATTGGTAAAAGTTCAGAGGTATGCCACTAGGATAGTCCCAGAAATATTGGGCATGAGGTACGAGGAAAGGCTGAGTGAATTGCTCCTCACGTCGCTGGAACACATAAGAGCTCGGGAAGACATGATCACCATGCACAAAATTCTCAGGGGAATTGACATGGTAGACATGGATGGATCATTTAACACGGGTGGAATACGTACAAGGAAACACAGGTGAAAACTGAGTACCCAAATGAGCCACAGAGACATTAGAAAAAACTTTTTCAGTGTCAGAGTAGTTAGTAAATGGAATGCACTAGGGAGTGATGTGGTGGAGGCTGACTCCATACACAGTTTCAAATGTAGATATGATAGAGCCCAGTAGGCTTAGGAATCTGTACACCAGTTGATTGATGGTTGAGAGGCGGGACCAAAGAGCCAGAGCACAATCCCTGCAAGCACAAATAGGTGAGTACAAATAGGTGAGTACAAATAGGGGAGTATTGTTGTGGACCAAAGATGGTCCACAGGTAATGAACCATGCTTTTTAAGTCAGCATGTCAAGGGTCCCACGGGAATGAGAGGCAACGATGAACCAGCAAGAATCGACCTAGTATTCACTCTGAACGATTCTGACATAAGGGAAATCGGTCTCGAAGCCCGCGTGGGTATGAGTAATCATAGTGTAATGTTGTTTGAGAATCTGGTCGAAGAAGGGTTAATGTTCTCAAGAAAGGGACCAGAAAGCAAAAGGCCGGCAATCCGGAAGGGAAACTATGAGGAGATAAGAAAATTCCTAACAGATATAACATGGGATACAGAGCTCAGGAAAAAGACGGCCCAAGACATGATGGACTACATCACGCAGAAGTGTGAGGAGGCAACAGACAGGATTATCCAAGCCAAAAATGAAAAAATATAAATGCCGATGAGAAACCCATGCTTTAATCATAAATGTAGGCTAGCAAAGCAACTAAGTAAAAGGGCGTTGAGAAACTATAGAAATTACAGAACACTAGAGAGTGCCAGGAATAAATATGTCAGGGTGGGAAGAGAAGTAGAGAGGCAATATGAAAATGACATAGCGAGGAAGGCAAAGACTCAACCCAAACTGCTACATAGCCACATCAGGAGGAAAACAACAATGAAGGAACAGGTAGTGTACTGAGGATAGGGGTAAAAAGTCACTGTAAATGACAAGGAAGTGAATAAAAAAATCCTGGAGGTCTTCACCTCAGAGCAAGGAGAAGTCCCAAAGATAAAAGAGGGAGTATCAAACCAAACACCACTAGAGGTGTTTGTGATTATAAGTGGGAAGGTGAGGAAGCATTTGCTACATTTGGATGTGACAAAGGCTATAGGCCCTGATGGAATCGCACCATGCATTCTAAAGGAAGGAGCAGAAGCTCTGTGCCAGCCACTCTCCATCGTGTACAACAAATCTCTGGTAACAGGTGAACTGCCAACAATTTGGAAGACGGACAATGTAGTCTCAATATACAAGAAGAGTGATAGGCAGAAGACACTGAATTTCAGGCCAGTGTCCCTAAGTTCCATTCCATGCAAGATGACGAAGAAGATTGTGCGAAAAAACTAGTAGAATATCAGGAGCGAAAGAACTTTGTAACACAGCATTAGCATGGGTTCAGAGATGGCAAATCATGTCTAACAAGCTTAATTGAGTTCTGTGACCAGGCAACAAAAATTAGGCCGGAGAGAGAGGGCTGGGCAGACTGCATAGTTCTGGACTGCCAGAAAGCTTATGACACAGTACCACATCAGAGACTAGTACACAAACTGGAGATGCAGGCAGGAGTGAAAGGGAAGGTGCTCCACTGGATGAGGTAGTACCTAAGCAACAGGACGCAGCGAGTCACTGTGAGGAGTGGCGAGGATTCACCAGTGGAGTCCCTCAGGGGGTCAGTACTTGGATCTATACTGTTTCTGAGATACGTCAATGATCTCCCAAAAGGAATAGACTCGTTCCTCTCAATGTTTGCTGATGATGCAAAAATTATGAGGCAGATCAATCCAGAGGAAGATTGTTTGAGGCTACAAGATGGCCTAGACAAACTGAAGGAAGGGTCCAACAAATGGCTACTTAAGTTCAACCTAAATAAATGTAAGGTAATGAAACTAGGAGGAGGAAATAGGAGGCCAGACACTGGATACTGAATGGAAGATGAAGTCCTTCACGAAACGGACCGAGAAAAAGAGAGATTAGGAGTTGATATCACGCCAAACCTGTCTCCTGAAGCCCACATCAAAAGAATAACATCAGCGGCCGATACGAGGTTGGCTAACATCAGAACTGCTTTCAGAAACCTGTGTAAGGAATCGTTCAGAACATTGTATACCACATATGTAACGCCAATCCTGGAGTATGCGGCCCCAGAATGGAGCCCGTACCTTGTCAAGCACAAGACGAAGCTGGAAAAAGTTCAGAAGTATGCCACTAGGCTAGTCCCAGAACTAAGAGACATGAGTATGTAGAAAGGCTGTGTGAACTGCATCTCACGTCACTGGAAGACAGAAGAGCTCGGGGAGACATGATCACCACATACAAAATGTTCAGGGGAACTGACATGGTTACCTTACCTATAGGTTACCTTGAAGTTATTTCGGAGCTTAGCGACCCCGCGGCCCGGTCGTCGACCAGGCCTCCTCCTCCCACGCCTCCTCCTCCTACCTTGTACTGATAGACAAGGATGGATAATTTAACACGGGTGGTACAAGAACAAGGGGACACAGGTGGAAGCTGAGTACCCAGATGAGCCACTGAGACATTAGAAAGAATTTTTTCAGTGACAGAGTAGTTAGTAAATGGAATGCACTAGAAAGTGATGTGTTAGAGGCTGACTCCATACACAGTTTGAAATGTACATATGACGGAGCCCAGTAGGCTCAGAGCTCTGTACACCAGTAGATTGACGGTTCAGAGGCGGGACCAAAGAGCCAGAGCTCAACCCTCGCAAGTGCAACTAGGTGAGTACAACTAGGTGAGTACTTAGTTATACTCACCTAGCTGTACTAACCTAACTGAACTCACCTAGCTGTACTCACCAAGCTGTACTTGCCTAGATGTGTTAATCTAGTTATACAAACCTAATTGTACTCACTTAGTTGTACTCACTTAGCTGTTCTCACATGTAGTACCAATGTAGTACTGTACCTAATGTAGTACCAATATATAAAAAGGGTGACAGACAAGAGGCACTGAACTACAGGCCAGTGTCCTTAACTTGTATACCATGCAAGGTGATGGAGAAGATTGTGAGAAAAAACCTAGTAACACATCTGGAGAGAAGAGACTTCGTGACAACCCATCAACATGGATTCAGGGAGGGTAAATCTTGCCTTACAGGCTTGATAGAATTCTACGATCAGGTGACAAAGATTAAGCAAGAAGGAGAAGGGTGGGCAGACTGCATTTTTTTGAACTGTCGGAAAGCCTTTGACACAGTACCCCATAAAAGGTTGATGTATAAGCTAGAGAAACAGGCAGGAGTAACTGGTAGGGCGCTCCAGTGGATAAGGGAGTACCTAAGCAATAGGAAGCAGAGAGTTACAGTGAGGGGTGAGACCTCAGAATGGCGTGAAGTCACCAGTGGAGTCCCACAGGGCTCTGTGCTTGGACCTATCCTGTTCCTGATATACGTAAATGATCTCCCAGAGGGTATAGACTCATTCCTCTCAATGTTTGCTGACTACGCCAAAATTATGAGAAGGATTAAGACAGAGGAGGACAGCTTGAGGCTTCAAGAAGACCTGGACAAGCTGCAGGAATTGTCGAACAAATGATTGTTAGAGTTTAACCCAACAAATGTAATGTAATGAAGATAGGGGTAGGAAGCAGGAGACCAGATACAAGGTATCATTTGGGAGATGAAATACTTCAAGAGTCAGAGAGAGAGAAAGACCTGGGGGTTGATATCACGCCAGACCTGTCCCCTGAAGCTCATATCAAGAGGATAACATCAGCAGCATATGCCAGGTTGGCTAACATAAGAACGGCCTTTAGAAACTTGTGTAAGGAATCTTTCAGAACATTATACACCACATATGTCAGACCAATCCTGGAGTATGCAGCTCCAGCATGGAGTCCATATCTTGTCAAGCATAAGACTAAACTGGAAAAGGTTCAAAGGGTTGCCACCAGACTAGTACCCGAGCTGAGAGGTATGAGCTACGAGGAGAGACTACGGGAATTAAACCTCACTTCGTTGGAAGACAGAAGAGTTAGGGGGGACATGATCACCACATTCAAGATTCTCAAGGGAATGGACAGGGGTGATAAAGACAGGCTATTTAACACAAGTGGCACACGCACTAGGGGACACAGGTGGAAACTGAGTGCCCAAATGAGCAACAGAGATATTAGAAAGAACTTTTTTAGTGTCAGAGTGGTTGACAAATGGAATGCATTAGGAAGTAATGTGATGGAGGCTGACTCCATACACAGCTTCAAGTGTAGATATGATAGAGCCCAATTGGCTCAGGAACCTGTGCACCTGTTGATTGACGGTTGAGAGGCGGGACCAAAGAGCCAGAGCTCAACCCCCGCAAGCACAACTAGGTGAGTACATAACTTTACTCACTTAGCTTTACTCACCAACCTGTACTCACTTAGCTGTACTCACCAAGCTATTCTTGCCTGGATGTGCTCATCTAGTTACACTCATCTAACTGTACTCACTTAGTTGTACTCAGCTATCTGTTCTCACCTAACTGTACTCACCTAGCTGTACTCACCAAGCTGTTCTCACCTAGCTGCATTCATCTAGTTGTACTCATCAAGTTGTACTCATATAGGTGTATTCATAAAGCCTTACTCACTTTGCTGTACTCACCTAGCTTTGCTCATCAATAGTTGTACTCATCTAAATATACTCACTTAATGAGTTGTACACGCCTAGGTGTACTCACCTAACAATACACATGTAGGTGTACCCACCTAGATGAACTCACCTACCTGTGCTTATCCAGTGTTACTCACCTAATTGAACTCACTTAGCTGTACTCACCTGGTTGAAATCACCTAACTGCACTCACCTAGTTGTACTCACCAAGCTGTATTCACCTAGCTGTACTCATCTAGTTAAACAATACCCTAGTTGTACTCACCAAGCTGTATTCACCTAGCTGTACTCATCTAGTTAAACAATACCCTAGTTGTACTCATCTACTTTAACACTGTGTAGGCTTGCCACACAGGGGAGGCCTTGCAACACAGGGGAGGCCTTGCCACACAGGGGAGGCCTTGCAACACAGGGGAGGCCTTGCCACACAGGGGAGGCCTTGCAACACAGGGGAGGCCTTGCAACATAGAGGAGGCCTTGCCACACAGGGGAGGCCTTGCCACACAGGGGAGGCCTTGCCACACAGGGGAGGCCTTGCAACACAGGGGAGGCCTTGCCACACAGGGGAGGCCTTGCAACACAGGGGAGGCCTTGCAACACAGGGGAGGCCTTGCCACACAGGGGAGGCCTTGCAACACAGAGGAGGCCTTGCCACACAGGGGAGGCCTCGCAACACAGGGGAGGCCTTGTAACACAGGGGAGGCCTTGCAACACAGGGGAGGCCTTGCAACACAGGGGAGGCCTTGCAACACAGGGGAGGCCTTGCAACACAGGGGAGGCCTTGCAACACAGGGGAGGCCTTGCAACACAGGGGAGGCCTTGCAACACAGGGGAGGCCTTGCAACACAGGGGAGGCCTTGCAACACAGGGGAGGCCTTGCCACACAGGGGAGGCCTTGCAACACAGGGGAGGCCTTGCAACACAGGGGAGGCCTTGCAACACAGGGGAGGCCTTGCAACATAGAGGAGGCCTATCAACACAGTGACGGCTCTGCAAGACAGTGGAAGCTTTGTAACACTGGGACCGTGTGATAAATAAAGGAACTTTAATTCATAACTCACCAGCATGAAGGTCTTGTCCCGAGCGACTGTGAGGTGAAGGCCTCGGAGAGCGAACAGTGAAGCCAGGAGTGTTATGAAGTGTGGGGCCAGCTCCATCCTGCCACCAGCTGCTCCAACAGCTGGGTTCCTGCACCACCAGCTTCTCCAACAGCTGGGTTCCTGCACCACCAGCTGCTCCAACAGCTGGGTTCCTGCACCACCAGCTTCTCCAACAGCTGGGTTCCTGCACCACCAGCTTCTCCAACAGCTGGGTTCCTGCACCACCAGCTTCTCCAACAGCTGGGTTCCTGCACCACCAGCTTCTCCAACAGCTGGGTTCCTGCACCACCAGCTTCTCCAACAGCTGGGTTCCTGCACCACCAGCTGCGTCCCTGCTATACCAGCTGGTTTCCGGTAAGCAAGCTGGTGCGCCGTATCTGTGGAAGAAAGAGTTAGTGTGAGGTGGAAGTGTTTCTTGACCTGATGAGAGGTATATAGTGTGTGATGGAGCTCAGCCGTTGGACAGATAGCTATACTTTATTCGTAGGTGTTATTTATTCGTAAGTGTTAATTTTGTACATCTATAGTTGGGTTGCTTTTTACAAATTTATAGTAACTTATTTACCGAAGAGAAAGTATTAATGGTAATATAACATGAAATATCTGTATTTGTAAACTGAAAACTCTAGAATTAGATTTAGAAGCAATATTTATGAATGATTTTAAAATTTGTTGTAAAAAAAATCACAAGAAATTATTTCTGTAACAACTTATGCAAATCATTACAATAAGAAGGTAACAATAGTGTAACTAAGCAGGTGTACAGCAGTGTAATCCAAACTTTACATTTTGACTTCAAGTGAGTAAGTTTTAACTTACAATTTGAAAGGTGATATATTGAAAAAAATGTAGTTTCCCTTAGATCAGTGATAAATATGTTTTCCTTTTACTTTACAAAAGTTAGACTATAAGAATCCAATTTCTTGGACTAAGAAACTCATCTTTATTTATATTTATTTAAAAAGTTTTATATAAATATAAATATAATATCTCATTAATACAAAAAGTTTTCACACTCACAGTCAACAAATTCTAGGACTATCCTGGACCTAAGTCACTTACAACACACAGTTCCCCGCATCAAAGATCTTACTTCAAAGTAACTCAAAATGCCTGTCAGTAAACCATCTCTCTGTGAAAGTAGTTCCTTCAACAGTCCATATATCCAGTTGGGGGGGGGGTCTCCTTTGTATTATTTTATCTTGATTTTAACTTGTTTTATTCTATCCTGTATACCTGCTGCAACATTGTTTATACCACTCATTCCTGAGTTGTATCTCCCGACAATTAAGTTTACATTTTTGGAAAAGTTGTAGTGGCCAGTGACAAGATAGTGACTGAAAAGATAATTAAGTTTGCTGGATGAACGATTCCCTTCAGAAAAAAAGGGGATCATTCGTTTATGATTTATTTATTTCAAGTGTAGACGTGGACATCAGGTCTGATAGTAGATTACAATAAGTGCGAGGATGGACACCCATGATTCATCTTGAACATTTCCTCCATTCACAATTAAGCTTATCCAGACCAATATTTTGAAAGTCGCGTAGTCACTTAGCCATACCGACCTAGTCACTTACTATTAAATGACATTAATGTCGACCAGTTATCAAGCTGACCGAACTAACCATGATATTTATTATACCTTTTTATTATATTCAATCCTGTCATATGTGCTGTCAGCCAGCTGTAGTGTCCTTTAACTTACAAGAATCGTTTAATATTGATCACAATTTGAAAATACTAGGCAGAGAGATCACTGTAAGGTTGTATTCAACATTATTACTTTCACATAAACATATCTTGGTTTCCATAGCATCTATGGTGGGTGGAAGTGGTACTAGATCAGTGTTACAGAAAACACTGGCATTATTACTGTCGATCTGACAGTCAGCTCTTCTGGCTTTTAATACTTTCAACAGTCGATCTAGATAGATAACAAATAATACAGTACAAAAATAAATAAATAAAGTTTTGTGATAAATATTCAGAGATAACATTAATCCATTTCATTGCTAATTTGTGTACGTTATGAGATATATAGATATCTAGCTATGACAGGAAATACTTTCCTATTAAGCAATTCTATAAAAAGTTTGATGTGTTCAACTGTGTCAAAAGCTTTGGAAGTATAAAGAAACAAAGAACCGAGAACCTTGTGCTTGAAGTTCTGAATAGTTTCCGCCACCACGAAACTATACATCGCTTTGAGTAACCAATTTTGTATGCAAACTGAATCAGAGGCTTCTACCTCGTCAGGTGTCTCGAAAATCATTGAGTATGTAATAAAATACTTGTAAGAGAATCATTCTCTGTTGAAAGATAATTAATATATTACCAAGTAATATATAAGGATGCAACATAGGTGTAGGGGCAACGCCACTATCAGGCTGGGCGCGCCAGCTTGGCTCCTGCGTCACGCACTGCAGTAGACAATGGGGAAACTGAAGTTGTTTCTTATTATGCCTTATGAATTAAATAATACTAAGAAATTAACTGATACTAAAATATCTAATTGAATAAACAGTATAATTCAAATTTATAAATAATTTAAGTTTTAAACTGTCAGCGGATAAATAAATATTATAGGTCTCTCTCTGACCTCGAGAGTCAGAAAAAAGGGGACACTTTGGCATCAATATCCCGGACTACTCTCTTGGTTTACTGACGGGTTTGTGTGCCCGTCACAAGTCTCATGATAAGGCTAAGATAAACAGATCAGTTACTGTTCTAAAGCTACTGTTGGAGCACGACCATGAAGTTTGGATGTGTCCGCCTTTCAGTTCAGTGACAGGCAAGTGTTATCCGTTCCTTACTATTCTTTGTTGTGGCCATAATGTTGGAGTATGGGTGGGGGGGGGGAACACAGGGGTGGAAGAGTGCGGTTATAATGAATGAAAACTAAATATCTCATGTAAGTGAGAACTTATAATTAATTAAGTAGTTCCCCTTTTGACAGGACGGGCCAGTTTTTATCATCATAATCCTCATGTTTGTGAGGTATTTATAAAAGAGAAGTATCTAAGTACGTGGTTTCTCACTTAACTTGCCCATTTATCAGCGTTTTGGATCAGTTTCAAGGGTGTGTGGTAACATGTTACCAGATAACACTAATGGATGGAAAGTATTTGTTGGGTATTATCAGTATAAGAATCTTATTTGTCTCTAGTACATTTTGGGCAGTACATTGCTTGTACTGCCCAAAACTGGTACAAGGTCTATATTTTTTTAATATTTGTTGTTTAATAGAATGTTTTTTTAGCTCTGTGTGTGTACTTACTAAGATGCCTAGTTGTACTTACCTAGTTGTGGTTGTGGGGGTTGAGCTCTGGCTCACTGGTCCTCCCTCTCAACTGTCAATCAACTAATGAATAGATTCCTTAGCCTATTGGGCTCTATCATATCTACACTTGAGGCTGTGTGTGGAGTCAGCCTTCACCACATCACTTCCTAATGCATTCCATTTGTCTACTACTCTGACACTGAAAAAAATCTTTCTAACGTCTCTATGCCTCATTTGGGCACTGAATTTCCACCTGTGTCCCCTAGTGTGTGTGTCATTTGTTTTAAATAGTCTGTCTTTATCTACCCTATCAATTCCTCTGAGAATCTTGTTTGTGGTAATCATGTCCCCTCTAACTCTTCTGTCTCCCAGTGACGTCAGTTTAATTCCCAAAGTCTCTCCTTGTAGCTCATATCTCTCAGTTCGGGTACCAGTCTGATGGTAAACCTTTAAACTTTTTCCAGTTTAGTCTTATGCTTGACTAGATATGGACTCCATGCTGGAGTCGCATACTCCAGGATTGGTCTGACATATGGGGTATACAAAGTTCTGAAAGATTCCTTACGCAAGTTTCTAAAGGGCGTTCCTAAGTTTGCCAACCTGGCATATGCCACTGATGTTATCCTCTTGATATGGGCATCAGCGGACAGGTCTGGCGTGATATCAACCCCCAGGTCTTGAAGCCTCAACCTGTCCCCCTCTGTCCTAATCCTTCTCGTAATTTTGGCGTCGTCAGAAAACATTAAGAGGAATGAGTCTATACCCTCTGGGAGATCATTTACGATTATCAGAAACTGGATACGTCCGAATACAGAGCCCTGTGGAACTCCACTGATGACTTCACGCCAATCTGAGGTCTCACCCCTCACTGTAACTCTCTGCTTCCTATTGCTTAGGTACTCCCTTATCCACTGGAGCGCCCTACCAGTTACTCCTGCCTGTTTTTCTAGCTTATTCGGCAGCCTTTTATGGGGTACTGTGGCAAAGGCTTGCCGACAATCCTAAAAAATTCAGTCCGCCCATCCTTCTCTTTCGTGCTTAATCTTTGTCACCTGATCGTAAACTTCTATTAAGGCTATAAGGCAAGATTTACCCGCCCTGAACCCATGTTGATTGGTTGTCACGAAGTTCATTCTCTCCAGATGTGTTACTAGGTTTTTTTCTCACGATCTTTTCCATCAACGTGCATGGTATACAAGTCAAGGACACTGGCCTGTAGTTCAGTGCCTCTTGTCTGTCACTCTTTTTGTTTATTGGGACTACATTAGCCGTCTTCCATATTTCTGGTAGGTCTCCCATCTCCAGTGACCTACTATAAATTATGGAGAGTGGCAAGCAAAGTGCTCCTGCACACTCTTTCAATACCCATGGTGAGATTCAATCCGAACCAACAGCCTTTCTCACGTCCAAATCCAACAGATGCCTCTTGACCTCATCTCTTGTAATTTCGAACCCTTCCAAGGCCGCCTGGTTTACTGCCACCTCTCCTAGCGCCGTGACCTCTCCTTGTTCTGTTGTGAAAAACTCCTGAAACCTTTTGTTAAGTTCTTCAGACACCTCTTTATCATTCTCTGTATACCTGTCCTCGCCTACCTTAAGTTTCATCACCTGTTCCTTCATTGTTGCTTTTCTCCTGATGTGACTGTAGTAGCTTTGGTTCGGTCTTGGCTTTATTAGCTATATCATTTTCATACTTTTTCTCAGCTTCTCTTCTCACACTAACATACTCGTTTCTGATTCTCTGGTATCTCTCTCTCTCTACTTTATGGTGTTCTGTTATTTCGGATTTTCCTCCACGCCCTTTTGTTCAGTTCTTTTCCTGTCACACATGCTCTATTAAACTACGGATTTTTCTTTTGCGTCTCGGTTTTTTCTTGTCATACCGGGATCAACCTGTTTACTGCTTTCTGACACTTTTGAGTGACAGTTTATCATGTCTTGTACAGACTTAGTTCTGAGTTCTGTGTCCCATGGTATATCCATTAGGAATTTCTCATCTCGTAATTTCTCTTTTGGCACGCTTGCCCTTTGTTTCCCAGTTTTTTTTAGGGGGAAATTCCTAGCTCAACCAGGTACTCACAGATCAATACACTATGATCACTCATTCTCAAGGGGGCTTCCAACTTAACTTCCGTTATATCCGACTCATTTAGGGTAAATATCAGATCAAGCAAGGCTGGTTCATCCTCTCCTCGCATCTTGCCGGTCCCTTGATGTGTTGGCTTAGAACGTTTCTTGTTGCCACGTCCAGCAGCTTAGCTCTCCATATGTCTGGTCCTCCATGTGAGTCTCTGTTCTCCCAATCTATCTTCCCGTGGTTTAAGTCTCCAAGGTTAGTAGTCTGGATCCGTTCCTGCTAGCAACAAAAGCTGTTCTCTCTATTATAATGATGGTGGCCACGTTGTTTCTAGCATATTCTTGTCTTTGTCTTCTATCGTTTGGTGGGGGGGGGGTGTATATATGATTACTAGTATAATTTTTTGTCCTCCAATTGCTATGGTACCTGTTATGTAGTCACTGAAATCTTCACAGCCCTGAATAACCATCTCTTCAAAACTCCAGCCTTTTCTTATCAGTAGAGCTACTCCACCTCCTCCTTTACTTTCTGTCCCTTTCCTCACTACTTAGTAGTCCTGTGGAATCATTCCATTTGTTATGGGTTTTGTTAGTTTGTTTCTGTGAGTGCTATTATGTCTGGGTTTTCTTCTAGTGCCTGTTACCTAGCTAGTTCGCACAGCTCGTGTAACACTGGATAGTGATATAAATTCTAGTCTAGGGTAAGTTCACTATCTTTAAACAAAAGTCTCACCAGAGTGCCCCTATGAAGGACAGAAATATAAGTTAAAAGATCAGGTTAAATAAACATACACATAATAAAATATATATATATATATAATAAAATTAATAAACACAAAAATTATTATGCACGTATTCCAATCTTATTCAAAATGATTTCACTACAATATCACGAGATAATTAACTGGCTTTAAAACACATAAGAAAATCTCCACAGATAATAAATCTACTCTACGGAACAATAAAACAGAACAGAATAGACGATTTATCAGCACGATGTTTCCCAGGTGGTGGTCTCTCAACTACTAACTGAGCTCACCGGCGCACAGCCCAAACTCCTCCCTCCCTCAAGAGATGGCAAACGAGTACTTTATTTAAATCCCAAATAAATAAATGAGAAACGTAATCATGCTAATAAAGACATAAGATGAAATGAAATATAAATTGCAACATGCAAATGACATTAATAAAATATTAATAAATTTATATAAGGTGAATACTGAAGTATTAATTATTTAAGAGGTAGCATCTGGCAACTCCACAAATGAACACGTCCAGTCTCCTGGTCCAAAAGTTTTCCAGGAATGGCCAGGTATTAAACAGAGTAAAAAGCAAACCCGCTCCTTGCTCCAAACTATGCTGCCATGTTCTACTGCACCTTGCAAAAAAGCATACACATATATATGAAGAAATTATATTCAATAATATATTTTACATTAAATATTGTGAGTATCTATAACTAAGGATATGTAACAGTGCCCATTCTCCAAGTTCACTTGTTTTATTTGTAATCCCATCTATGTTAGTGTACATTGCCTTGAAACTTATATTCTTTTGTTCATTCTCTTGTCCCCTACTTGGTGAGCGTTCTGCTGATGGAGGAAGCTGTTCAATAGGTGTGAAGATCTCTGAGGTGATTAACAGGGTCTCAGAAGATTCTGCGGTGGGGGCGGGTCAAGGCCTTCGCAACCTGTCCTCTTAAAAATAACGTAGCTTTTGGCCGTTTACCTGTATGGCCGAAAGTGGACGTAATTTGAAAATGAAAATAAATTTGGGATTTTTTTTAACAACAGTAAGTTAAGGGTCCTCTGATAGGTTAGGTGGGCAGGAAATTATCATAAAGTTTCAAAACGTTATGAAAAACGTTAGTTGAAAGTTTCCTCTCCTAACCTGTCCGCGTACGCCGGACGACTCAAACAGAAAACGGAACAGTACGTCACTTCTGTGAGTTTATTTCATTTCAAATCACGTCCAAATTTGGCCATAGCGCGCATACGAGCGAAAAGTGACGTTATTTTTAAGAGGACAGGTAGGGTATGGGATAAGTAGGTAGGGGGGGGGGACATGGAGGATATAAGGTGAGGGGAGAGGAGGGACAGGCAGGGTATGGGATGAAGGGGGAGGGGGGGACACACACACACTGTGTGTATGTGTGTGAGTTTGTGTATTTACTATTTGTATCTGCAGAGTCGAGCAATTAGCTTTTGGGCCATGCCTTTCTAACCAATTTATTTTTCCCCTATTATGTCTACAACATATATTTCTCTCTAACACACACACACATCCCCAGGAAACAGCTGTCTAACTCTCAGGAATCTATTTACTGTTTGGCGAACAGGTACATCAGAGTGAAAGAACCTCTACTCATTTGTTTCCGCCTCTGCACGATATTGAACCCGGTCCCTTGTTAACCTTTAAATTCCAAGTCGGTTGGTGTACAACCAATCCTGTGGCCAGTGAGACTCATGACGTCATTCCTCAGAGCAGCACAGTTGCCCCTTCCATGTCAACCCGTTCTCACACTTTCTTACAGTCAATATTGACTTATTAAATAAGTGCATATGTGACATACTAATTTATTGTGAATATTTTAGTTTACCTTGAAAAGCTTCACAGAAAACACCGACTTTACCTAACCTTCTTAGTATGTTAAGATAAGCATCTTATTGATTCGTAATTACAATTATTACTTAACCTATACCTATAATAGGTTAAGTAATAATTGTAATTGCACGTATTTAAGAAGTCATTATTGACTATATGAAAGTGTGAGAACGGGTTGTCCATGTTGGCCGCCAGTCTCACCCCAGACCTAGATGAGAGCAAGACCTCCAGGTCCTGGTGCGCTGGTTATATATTCTCTACCTCAACCAATACAGCTCAGTAAGTCAGACTGTGTATCTCTTCAGACCCAAGCAAGAACCAATCAACAACAGAATAAATACCAAGGAGCCAATACTGGAGGCGGGTTACCCTTAGGACTACGACCCCCAGAGCGCTGTACACTCTGAGGCCCCAACACCCAGGGCTACACATACCCATACACACATACATCACCCAACACACACGTGCTCACCTAGTTGTACTTGTGGGGGTTGAGCTTTGGCTCTTGGTCTTGCCTATCAACAGTAAATCGACTGGTGTACAGGTTCCTGAGCTTCTCGAACTCTATCATATCGACATTTTAAACTATGTATGAAGTCAGCCTCCACAACATCACTTCCTACTGCTTTGTCTGTGTGTGTGTGTGTGTGTATGTGTGTGTGTGTGTGTGTGTGTGTGTGTGTGTGTGTGTGTGTGTGTGTGTGTGTGTGTGTACTCACCTATTTGTACTCACCTATTTGTGCTTGCAGGATCGAGCATTGACTCTTGGATCCCGCCTTTCGAGCATCGGTTGTTTACAGCAATGACTCCTGTCCCATTTCCCTATCATACCTGGTTTTAAAATTATGAATAGTATTTGCTTCCACAACCTGTTCCTGAAGTGCATTCCATTTCCCCACTACTCTCACGCTAAAAGAAAACTTCCTAACATCTCTGTGACTCATCTGAGTTTCAAGCTTCCATCCATGTCCTCTCGTTCTGTTACTATTCCGTGTGAACATTTCGTCTATGTCCACTCTGTCAATCCCTCTGAGTATCTTATACGTTCCTATCATGTCCCCCCTCTCCCTTCTTCTTTCTAGTGTCGTAAGGCACAGTTCCCTCAGGCGCTCCTCATACCCCATCCCTCGTAGCTCTGGGACGAGTCTCGTTGCAAACCTCTGAACCTTTTCCAGTTTCATTATATGCTTCTTCAGATGGGGACTCCATGATGAGGCGGCATACTCTAAGACTGGCCTTACGTAGGCAGTGTAAAGCGCCCTAAATGCCTCCTTACTTAGGTTTCTGAATGATGTTTTAACTTTTGCCAGTGTAGAGTACGCTGCTGTCGTTATCCTATTAATATGTGCCTCAGGAGATAGATTAGGTGTTACGTCCACCCCCAGGTCTCTTTCACGCATCGTTACAGGTAGGCTGTTCCCCTTCATTGTGTACTGTCCCTTTGGTCTCCTATCTCCTAGTCCCATTTCCATAACTTTACATTTGCTCGTGTTGAATTCTAGTAGCCATTTCTCTGACCATCTCTGCAATCTGTTCAGGTCCTCTTGGAGGATCCTGCAATCCTCATCTGTCACAACTCTTCTCATCAACTTTGCGTCATCCGCAAACATCGACATGTAGGACTCTACGCCTGTAAACATGTCGTTAACATATACAAGAAATGGAGTTGGTCCCAGCACCGATCCTTGTGGTACTTGTTACTGTTCGCCAGTCCGACTTCTCGCCCCTTAACGTAACTCTTTGGCTCCTTCCTGTTAGGTAGTTCCTTATCCATGCTAGGACCTTTCCCCCCACCCCCGCCTGCCTCTCGAGCTTGAACAGCAGTCTCATGTGCGGTACTGTATCAAAGGCTTTTTGGCAGTCCAGAAATATGCAGTCTGCCCAACCATCTCTGTCCTGTCTTATCCTCGTTATTTTATCATAGAATTCCAGAAGGTTTGTTAGGCACGATTTCCCTGTCCAGAACCCATGTTGATGTTTGTTCACAAACCTAATGTTCTCCAGGTGTGCAACCAGTCGTAGCCTAATTATTCTTTCCAGTATTTTACAGGGGATGCTTGTCAGTGATACAGGTCTGTAGTTAAGTGCCTCCTCCCTATCACCTTTCTTGAAGATCGGCACGACATTTGCCTTCTTCCAGCAACTGGGCAATACTCCTGACATAAGTGACTCATTAAAGATCATTGCCAGAGGCACTCTGAGGGCCTGTGCTGCTTCTTTTAGTATCCACGGTGATACTTTGTCTGGTCCAACTGCTTTAGTTGCATCTAGAGTTGTCAACTGTTTCATTACCTCCTCTGCTGTCACCTCTATATCTGATAGTCTTTCATCTAGGGTAACCCCTTCCAACAATGGGAGCTGCTCAGGCTCGGTAGTGAACACTCCATGGAAACTGGCATTCAGTGCCTCGCAGATTTCCTTGTCACTTTCAGTATATGCCCCCTCTGTCTTCCTTAGTCTTGTCACTCGGTCGTTCACCGACATTTTTCTTCTTATATGACTGTGTAGTAACTTAGGTTGTTTTTTTCGCTTTGATTGCAATATCGTTCTCATAGTCCCTTTCCGATGTTCGTCTTATGTTAATGTAATCGTTCCTAGCTCTGTTGTACCTGCTTCTGTTGTCCTCTGTTCTTTGTCTTCTGTACTTCCTCCACTCCCGCCTGCTGGCCATTTTTGCTTCCTGACACTGTCTATTAAACCATGGGTTATTATATTCCTTCTTATTTTTTCCCTTTACCGTTGGTATAAATCTCTCTTCGGCCTCCTGGCATTTCTGTATGACTAGGTCCATCATATCTTGGACTGTTTTTCCTCTAATTTCTTCCTCCCACTGCACTTCACCCAGATAGTCTCTTATCCTCTTATAGTCTCCTTTCCTGTAGTCAGCTCTCCTTTCCCAGATCTCTTGTCCCATGGTCATAAGTTTGAATTCCATCATGTAGTCAAAGACTAGGACACAATGGTCACTGGCCCCTAGAGGTATTTCATGCTCTAAATTCTCGATATCTTCTACGTTCTGGGTGAAAATTAGGTCTAATAGGCTCGGTGCATCTCCTCCTCTTTCCCTTGTGTCTTCCTTCACATGTTGTGTCAGGAAATTCCTGTCTATAACATCTACTAATTTTGCTCCCCACGTTTCGTCCCCTCCATGGGGATTCCTTGATTCCCAATTTATCTCTCCATGATTTAGGTCCCCCATGATCAGCAGCTTCGCTCTCATTCTGTGGGCTAGTGTTGCTGCCTTCTGCAGTTCATCTATACATGCTTTGTTGTTGTCATCATACTCCTGCCTGGGTCTTCTACTGTTTGGTGGGGGATTGTAGATTACCAAGATCACAATCTTCCTCCCATCTACTGTCAGAGTTCCATGTATGAAGCTTGGGCACTCATTGGTAACTCGATTTCCCAGGTCTTCAAACTTCCATTTCCGCTTTATTAGGAGTGCTACTCCCCCTCCCTGTCTCTGTGTCCTCTCTTTTCGTATCACCTGGTACCCTTCAGGAAAGATTGCATCTGAGATCATGTCATTAATTTTAGTTTCCACAATTGCAACTTTGTCAGGATCTGCTTCACTCACTCTTTCTTTTATCTCTTCTGCTTTATTAGATACCCCATCAGCATTGGTGTACCAAACCTTGAGATTCTTCATGGAAACTCTTGTACCAGAGTTCTCCCTTTCTCTGGGGGTCTGGGGGGATCTGGGGGGTGTCTGGGGGGTGACTGGGGGCAGGGGGGATCTGGGGGATCTGGGGGTGTCTGGGGGATGACTGGGGGCGGGGAGGATCCGGGGGATGTCCGGGGGGATCCGGGGGGTGTCTGGGGGATGACTGGGGGCGGGGAGGATCCGGGGGATGTCCGGGGGGATCCGGGGGGTGTCTGGGGGGTCCGGGGGGTGTATGGGGGGTGAAAGAGTTCAGGAGGGGTGCTTGGGGGGCTACTGGGGGCTGGGCTTCTAGGAAGGTAGGTAGGAGGGTCTGGGGTAGGGCCTGGGTAGGTAGGTCTGGAGTAGGAATCTGGGTCTGAAGATTAGGGAGGGCATAGAGGGGTTGGGAGATAGCGTAAGGTTGGGAGTCAGATAGAAGTTGAGAGGTTGGGAGGGGGAAGGATAGAGGGGGTGGGGGGAACCTCCCACCCCCCTCGCAAGGGTGGGGGGTCACATGGAAGGAGAGGGGATGAGGAGGGGTGAGGGCTGGGTAGGCTTTGGGTGTTGAGGGGATGAGGGCTGGGTGGGTTCTTGGGGTTGAGGGGATGAGGGCTCGATGGGTTTTGGGGGTTGAGGGGATGAGGGCTGGATGGGTTTTGGGGGTTGAGGGGATGAGGGCTGGGTGGGTTTTGGGGGTTGAGGGGATGAGGGCTGGACAGGTTTTGGGGGTTGAGGTGATGAGGGGGTCCTTGGAATGTGGGATGAATTTGACTGCAGTGGGGTCAGAGGGGTCAAGGGATGTGTTGGAGAGATAAGCAGGGGCGGCTGATTTGGGGAAGGGGTGACCTGAGAAGCAAGTGTGAGCTGGTTAGCATGGGGTGGATTAGCACTGGGGTGTGTAGCTACTCTCAAATGGGAAGAGTTGTATTGTTGTTTGCTTGCTCTGTGGGCAATCTGTTCCTCCTTCGTCATGAATTTGTCAATATATACGTTGTAGTAATTTTCGCTACCACTGAGAAAGTGTTTGTGATGCAGTATGTAATCCACTGCCTCTTCGTTAGTGAACTGTACCAGGACAGGTCGTTTCCTGTTACAGTTGTATGGTCCAATGCGTCGTTGAACTTGCACCTCATTCCCTGCCATCTGGGCTCTCGTGTCTCTCAAGATCCCCTGTAGCTCCAAATCGTCAATCTCCATCTTTTCCTGCCTCGATGGTGCCCTGGCTTCAAGTAATCCATGGATTATGATTGTCCTCTTTCTCAGTTCAGGGTCATGCTGGTGGCCCTCTCCCTGGCTGACCCCCACCCCTCCTACACCCGCTACTCCACCTACTACTACTCCCCCTTCCCCTGCCAAGCTTCCCTTATTCATGCCAAATTCATTAGTAAGCCTAGATATTTCTCCTTGCCATTCTACCCTGCTCTTCGTGATTTCCACTTGAATATAATCCATAAACTCTTGTTTGAGTCTTTGAACCTCGCCCTGTATCTTATTAAAGACTTCACTTTTAATCTCCTGGATTAGATCATCTATCCAAACATCCCTCTTCTCTACAAATTTCCCAATCATCTTCTCCACAAACCTATCTTCTTCCTCAATCATAATACTGTTGGACCTAGACGTCCTTCCTAACCTAGTCATTGCTATAATGCAACCTTACCCACAGGGGTTCCAAGTATCTTACCGTCCTGCTAACACAATAGGTGAGTGAATCTCCAAGCGTCGTCCCACGTGGTGGTAGAAGGGTTGCTGCCGGAGGTGAGGTCACGCAGTCAGAGGCCGGTGAGGTCTGCTTCCACACTGCACACTGCCACAGTACTTCCTCAACTATTTTTAATTACGCCATTTAAACTGTTTTTCTTCACTACCTTATGGCTCTGGTCAAACCCCAAGGTTTTTTCATTCACTTGTACACACTTTTTCACTTCGAAGTTGCCTGATTACCCCTCCCACTCCACTAGTGAACCAGGAGCTCCCAACCCCACGTCCACCCAACACGATGGTCACAAGACAAGTGTCTATTGTGTGTGTACTCACCTATTTGTGCTTGTGTTTGCAGGATCGAGCATTGACTCTTGGATCCCACATTTCCAGCCATCGGTTGTTTACAGCTATGACTCCTGTCCCATTTCCCTATCATACCTAATTTTAAAAGTATGAATAGAGTTTACTTCCACAACCTGTTCCCCAAGTGCATTCCATTTTACCACTACTCTCACGCTAAAAGAAAACTTCTTAACATCTCTGTGACTCATCTGAGTTTCCAGTTTCCACCCATGTCCCCTCGTTCTGTTATTATTACCTGTGAACATTTCATCTATTTCCACTTTGTCAAGTCCCCTGTGTATTTTATATGTCCCTATCATATCTCCTGTCTCCCTTCTTTTCTCTAGCGTCGTAAGGTTCAGTTCCCTCAGACGTTCTTCATATCCCATCCCTCGTAACTCTGGGACAACTCTCGTCACAAACCTTTGAACCTTCTCCAGTTTCCTTATGTGTTTCTTTAGGTGATGGCTCCATGATGGCGCTGCATACTCTAAGACTGGTCTTACGTAGGCAGTGTAAAGCTCCCTAAAAGCCTCTTCACTTAGGTTTGTGAATGAAGTTCTAATTCTCGCCAGTGTAGAGTACGCTGCTGTCGTTATTCTATTTATATGTGCCTCAGGAGTTAGATTAGGTGTTACGTCCACTCCCAGGTCTCTTTCTCGAATCGTTACAGGTAGGCAGTTCCCCCTTCATTGTGTACTGACCCTTTGGTCGCCTATCACCTGATCCCATTTCCATAACTTTACATTTACTCGTGTTGAACTCCGGTAGCCATTTCTCTGACCATCTCTGCAACCTGTTTAAATCCTCTTGGAGGATCCTATAATCCTCATCTGTCACAACTCTTCTCATTAATTTTGCGTCATCCGCAAACATTGACAAGTAGGATTCCACTCCTGTAAACATATAATTTACGTAAATTAAAAAGAGGATTGGTCGCAGCACCAATCCTTGAGGTACTCCACTCGTTACTGTTCGCCAGTCCGACTTCTCGCCCCTTAACATTACTCTCTGGCTCCTTCTTGTTAGGTAGTTCCTTACCCATGCTAGGGCCCTTCCGCTATCTCCTGCCTGCCTCTCAAGTTTGTATAGCAGTCTTATGTGCAGTACTGTATCAAAGGCCTTTTGGCAGTCAAGAAATATGCAGTCTGCCCAGCCTTCTCTGTCCTGCCTTATCCTTGTTACTTTATCATAGAATTCTAAAAGGTTTGTTAGGCATGATTTCCCTGTCCAGAACCCATGTTGGTGTTTGTTCACAAACCCAATGCTCTCCAGGTGCTCAACAAGTCTTAGCCTAATTATTCTTTCAAGTATTTTGCAGGGGACGCTTGTCAGTGATACGGGTCTGTAGTTAAGTGCCTCCTCCCTATCTCCTTTTCCTGAAAATCGGTACGACATTTGCCTCCTTCCAGCATCTGGGCAATTCTCCCGACATAAGTGACTCATTAAAGATCATTGCCAGAGGCACGCTGAGAGCCTGCGCTGCCTCTTTTAGTATCCACGGTGATACTTTGTCTGGTCCAACCGCTTTATTTGCATCCAGTGTTGTCAACTGTTTAATAACCTCATTGGCTGTCACCTCTATATCTGATAGTCTTTCATCTAGAGTAATCTCTTCTAACAAAGGGAGCTGCTCAGGCTCTGTTGTGAACACTCCATGGAAACTTGCATTCAGTACCTCGCAGATTTCCTTGTCACTTTCTGTTTATGCCCCTTCTGTTTTCCTCAGTCTTGTCACTTGGTCATTTTCCGACATCTTCCTTCTTATATGGCTATGTAGTAATTTTGGTTGCTTTTTCGCTTTGACTGCAATATAATTCTCATAATTTCTTTCCGACACTCGTCTTATGTTAATGTAATCGTTCCTAGCTCTGTTACATCTAATCCTGTTGTCCTCTGTCCTTTGTCTTCTGTACTTCCTTCACTCCCTCCTGCTTCTCACTTTTGCTTCCTGACACTGTCTATTAAACCATGGGTTATTATATTCCCTCCTGCTTTTTTCCTTTACTGTTGGAATAAATCTCTGTTCAGCCTCCTTGCATTTGCATATGACTTGGTTCATCATACCTTACACTGTTTTTCCTCTAATTTGTTCCTCCCACTGCACTTCTCCCAAGTAGTCCCTTATCCTTCTGTAGTCCCCTTTTCTGTAATCAAGTCTCCTTACTCGGACCTCTTGTCCTTTGGTCACAATTTTAAGTTCCATCATGTAGTCAAAGACTAGGACACAATGGTCACTGGCTCCTAGTGGTATTTCAAGTTCCAAATGCTCGATGCCTTCTACATTCTGGGTGAAATGAGGTCTAATAGGTTGGGCGTATCCCCTCCTCTTTCCCTTGTGTCTTCCTTCACATGCTGTGTTAGGAAATTCCTGTCAATAACGTCTACCAGCTTCGCTCCCCACGTCTCCTCCCCGCCATGGGGATTCCTTGTTTCATAGTTTATTTCTCCATGATTTAGATCCCCCATGACCAGCAGCTTCGCTCACATTCTATGCGCTATTGTTGCTGCCCTCTGCAGTTCATCTATACATGCCTTGTTGCAGTCCTCATACTCTTGCCTGGGCCTTCTACTGTTTGGTGGGGGATTGTAGAGTATCAAGATTACAATCTTCTTCCCATCCACTGTCAGAGTTCCATGTATGGAGTTCGTGCTTTCATTGGTACCCGGATTTTCCAGCTCATCAAACTTCCATTTCTGCTTTATTAGGAGTGCCACTCCTCCTCCCTGTCTCTGTGTCCTTTCTTTTCTTATCACCTGGTACCCCTCTGAAAAGATTGCATCCGAGATCATGCCATTTATTTTAGTTTCCACTATTGCCACTATGTCTGGGTCTGCCTCACTAACTCTTTCTTTTATCTCTTCTGCTTTATTGGCTACCCCATCAGCATTGGTGTACCAAACCTTGAGACTCTTCTTGGAAACTCTGGTGCCAGAGTTCCCCCTTTCACCAGGGGTCTGGGGGGGACTAGGGGGTGAATGGGGGCTGTGGGCGTGTATGGGGGTGTCTGGGAGGGTGCTAGGGGGTGCCTGGGAGTGCCTGGTAGGCGAATGGGGTCTGGGAATCTAGGGGGGGTAGGAAGGGCATAATGGGTCTGAAAATTAGGGAGGGGTCTGAATGGCATTAGGGGCGTTGAGAAGTAGTGTGTGTGTGTGTGTGTGTGTGTGTGTGTGTACTCACCTAGTTGTGTTTGCGGGGGTTAGGCTCTGGCTCTTTGGACCCGCCTCTCAACCGTCAATCAACAGGTGTACAGATTCCTGAGCCTATTGGGCTCTATCATATCTACACTTGAAACTGTGTATGGAGTCAGCCTCCACCACATTACTTCCTAATGTATTCCATTTGTCAACCACTCTGACACTAAATAAGTTCTTTCTAATATCTCTGTGGCTCATTTAGGTACTCAGTTTCCACCTGCGTCCCCTAGTGCGTGTGCCTCTTCTGTGAAATAGCCTGTCTTTATCTACCCTATCAATTCCCTTGAGAATCTTGAATGTGGTGATCATGTCCCCCCTAACTCGTCTGTCTTCCAGCGAAGTGAGGTTTAATTCCCGCAGTCTCTCCTCGTAGCTCATACCTCTCAGCTCGGTCTGGTGGCAAACCTTTGAACCTTTTCCAGTTTAGTCTTATCCTTGACTAGATATGAACTCCATGCTGGAGCCGCATACTCCAGGATTGGTCTGAGAAATGTGGTATATAATGTTCTGAAAGATTCCTTACACAGGTTTCTAAAGGCCATTCTTATGTTAGCCAACCTGGCATATGCTGCTGATGTTATCCTCTTGATACTGTTCCTTATTTTCATATCTGATATAGACAAAAATACACGTCACAGCTTCGTGTCGTCCATTGCAGATGACACAAAAATCAGCATGAAAATTACCTCTGCTGAAGACATTGAAAAACTACAAGCAGATGTCAACAAAGTTTTCGATTGGGCAGCAGAAAATTAACATGATGTTTAACAGTGATAAATTTCAGGCACGGCAAAAATGAGGATCTGAAACATAATACTGGGTACAACACACAATCGAATCTTCCCAAAGTAGAAAAACAGCATGTCAAGGATTTAGGAATAATGATATCCGACGATCTAAGATTTAGGGAGCATAACCAAGCAAATATCGCGTCAGCCAGAAAAATGATCGGATGGATTACGAAAACTTTCAAATCCAGGGATCCCATCACAATGGTTGTACTCTTCAAGTCACTTGTGTTGTCCGTCTCGAGTACTGCTCAGTACTCACTTCCCCCTTCAGAGCAGGAGAGATTGCTGAAATAGAGGGAATACAAAGAACATATACGGCACGCATAGACGAGATAAAACACCCAAAATATTGGGATCGTCTCAAAGCTCTCCAAATGTACTCTAGAAAGGAGACGAGAGAGATACCAAATAATATACACATGGAAAATACTGGAGGGCCAAGTCCCAAATCTACACAATAAAATAACATCGTACTGGAGTGAACGATATGGAAGAAAATGCAAGATTGAACCAGTGAAGAGCAGAGGTGCCATAGGCACAATCAGAGAGCACTGTATAAACATCAGAGGTCCGCGGTTGTTCAACGTCCTTCCGACGACTATAAGAAATATTACCGGAACAACCGTGGACATCTTCAACAGAAAACTGGAGTGTTTTCTAAGAGACGTTCCGGATCAGCCGGGCTGTGGTGGGTATGTGGCCCTGAGGGCCGCTCCAAGCAACAGCCTGGTGGACCAAACTCTCACAAGTCGAGCCTGGCCTCGGGCCGGGCTTGGGGAGTAGAAGAACTCCCAGAACACCATCAAGCAGGTATCAAGCAGATATGAGCTTCAGGGGACAGGTCTGGCGTGATATCAACCCCCAGGTCTTTCTCTCTCTCTGACTCTTGAAGTATTTCATCTCCCATATGATACCTTGTATCTGGTGTCCTGCTTCCTACCCCTATCTTAATTACATTACATGTGACCAACAACTCCTGGCCTTCTTAAGTGATTGTGGTATATCTGAAAACCTGAACCCGACCAATGCCAGTACTTAAAATAACTCTTTCAGTGCCTGAGCCTCACCTAACTTAATCTAACTTTGTCTAAGATGTTGTCTCTGCCTTACCATTTACCTAATGTTCTCTTGTTCATATAATTTCCAAAATAATCCATCAAGTCTCCATGCACTTATGCAAGCATCTACCTCAGTTTCATTGTAAAATTTTACTCTTAAATCTAATCTTACCCTATTCCATTTATATTTTAAATTTATTTGTACTGATCTATGTCATTTATTGAAATCAATTATTGATCTCATTTTTGTTCTTTTAATTAAGTTCATACTAATTATAAGTTAAAACTAAGCTTAATAAAATTTATTATCTTTAAGATTATTTTACTTTACAATTATCATTTGTCAAATTTTTTTTTATATTCATCTTGACAGTCTGTACTGATTTTTTGCTCTCTCCACCAAACTTGTGTATCCTCCATGGCTATCTAGTGACCTTAATTCTACCTCTAATTGTTTCAATTCTTTGTTTACTTGCATATATTGTTGTGTCTTGCCATAATTATTCTCTAATTTAGCAGACTCAATACTTTGTAAGCTCTTATTGTATTGTTATATTATTATATTGTTGTGTTTTGCTATAATTACTTTCTATTTTACAGCAGATTTGTTTTTTCATCTGTTCCTGTAATTGCTTATCTTATTGTATCGTGACATTCTTTTCTATATTGATATATATTATCTGTCTATTGTTACTCACAGTGTACCTGAGAGTACCTGTAAGCAATCTACCTCATTTTTCATTTTTGCTCAATTTTTTTTTTGTATTGCTTAGTCTTGTTTATATTTTTGTTTTGTATATCTATATCTTGTGTTTTGTATAGTCCATGTTTATATGTTTTTTTCTTTAATCTCATTCATTACCTAGGTTTCCTAGCCTAGCCATACTCCCTTACTCCATTGTACCCCTGTAAGCCCCTTTTGTGTTTGTTTGGTACAGTATTGTGTACATTTTTTTCTTTTTTTCTTGTTTTTCCTGCAATCAGCTTTTTTTATGCAGTAAAGTATAGACCCAGAACTTAACCTCTTATCCACTATCTATGACAATAATCACTTTAATGATCTAAATTGCAGATATTTTGCAGCACATGATGTAAACAATGTATTAACTCATAGTCACAATATCTCTGTAATCAATTTGAACGTTAGATCCCTAGGTAAACACTTCGATGATGTTAGTGCCTTGATTGAAGCTATTGACAACAAATTCTCTTTTATTATACTTACTGAAACATGGTTGAAAGAGGATACTACTCAACTGTTTAACATGCCTAACTACTCAGCAATCCACAACTGTCGTCAACTTCAGAGAGGTGGTGGCACTGCTCTTTACTACCACCAAGAACTAACATGCTTAAAAGAAATTAGAACTAGAGACTGCTATGGGGAGTATATCTTCGCCAGCTTCAGAGTCAAGGGTGCCGAGTCTATCCTGTCTGTGGGTGCAGTTTATAGAATTCCTAACACTGATGTGTCCGAATTCAACTCAAACCTTAGAAATCTAATACTTGATAACAGACTGAACAAAAACCACCTAATTATCGCAGGGGACTTTAATATTGACCTCTGCGAGCCAGAACACCCTACTGCTGTTAGCTTCCTCAACTGTATGAATTCCTGCTTCCTCATACCCTTAATCACTAGACCTACTAGAATCACTGATAGCACTGCCACGACTCTAGATCACATCTGGACAAACATAACCTCTCCGCTTACTTCAGGTATAATCACCGATAGCACTACAGACCATTACCCCACATTTCTCTTAACTAACATTAGCAAACCACCTCTTGAGTCAAGAGAGATACGTTTTAGACTACACAATGAAACTGCTATAGACAATTTTATAACTGCTACTGATAATGTCAACTGGGAGTCCGAGTTAGGTAACATTGAGGACATCAACCTAGCAGTTCAATCTTTTCTTCAAAAAACTCTTAGCCTTTATAATACCCACTGTCCTATGCTTACAAAACAAGTCACAACCAAAAGACTTAACAATCCCTGGCTTACAAAGGGAATACTTAAATCTATTAATAAAAAGCATGACCTTGAGAAGAAGTATAGGTTAGGAATTGTCTCCAAAGAATTCTCAAAGAATTACTCATTATTGCTATCTAAGATAATTAGACGAGCCAAAACTAAATACTACGAAGATAAATTTACCCAAATAAAGAGCAACTTTAAACAAACTTGGAGAACAATTTCACAAATATTGGGATCAAAGAAGTCTTTAAATAACAAACCGACTCTCCTGTCTAATAACGATGGTCAGCTTTCAGCCTCTGATTCTGCTATTGAGTTCAATAGGTTCTTCTCTTCCATTGGTTCATCCCTTGCTAATGATATTCCATCTTCCAGTACTGACATTAAGGACTATCTTACAGGGAACTATCCCCAGTCTCTGTACCTAAAGCCTATTAATTCCACTGACGTCAATGAGATAATCCTTTCCCTTAAAACCAAGTCTGGTGCCCTTGAGGAGATACCAACTTTAATCTACAAAAAAGCCTCCAGATCTTTAGCCCCTGCTATTGCTTTGCTCTTCAACAAGTCACTTGAACTCCAAACCTTTCCAGATATTCTAAAAAAAGCGAGAGTAACGCCTGTCCACAAATGTGGTGATCTCACATATGTTAACAACTACAGACCTATATCAATCCTGCCAAACTTGTCAAAAAATTTTGAAAAACTAATCTATAAGCAGCTTTACTCATATCTAGCCAAACTCAATATACTTAGCCCTTGCCAATATGGCTTCAGGCCCAAAAAAAGCACTAACGATGCATTTATTAGTATGCTTAACTCGATTCATACAGCTCTTGATAAAAATGAGTTCCCTGTTGGGTTATTTGTGGACCTGCGTAAAGCTTTCGATACTGTCAACCACCAAAACCTTCTTCTTAAATTACATCATTATGGTGTCAGAGGACACTCCCTACAATACCTCAAATCCTACCTTACTGACAGGCTCCAATGTGTTTCTGTGAATAATACAATTTCTCCCACCCTACCCATCAACATTGGTGTTCCCCAGGGCAGCATACTTGGCCCTCTCCTCTTTCTCATCTACATTAATGACCTTCCAAATGCCTCCCAACACCTCAAACCAATTCTATTTGCTGACGACACAACCTTCATTTACTCCAGTCCTGATCCCCTTGCTCTAAATGCCACAGTAAATACTGAGCTAAATAAAGTCCATCTGTGGCTAACTGCCAACAAACTCACCCTTAACATTGACAAAACTTTCTATATTCTGTTTGGCAATAAATCTTCTAATCAAATAAATCTCAAAATAAACAATACCCAAATTTGTAACAAATTAGATGGCAAATTCCTTGGCATTCTCATTGACCACAAGCTGAATTTCCAGGGACACATTCTAAACATATAAAAAAAAGTTTCCAAAACTGTGGGCATTCTTTCTAAGATCAGATATTATGTACCACGCCCTGCCCTGGTGACTCTCTATTACTCCCTTATCTATCCATATCTCAACTATGGTATTTGTGCTTGGGGCTCTACTACCCAAAATCACTTACGTCCTCTAATTACTCAACACAAAGCTGCTATTAGGACAATATCCAATTCTGGCCCCAGACATCACTCGGTACCCCTACTCAAATCTATGAATATGTTAGACATTAAGTCACTGCACATTCTCTCATGTGTATTATACATATATAAAACGCTAAACTATAATGCCAATCCTGATCTCAAAAGCTTCATAGAAGGTTGTAACAGAACCCATGAGCACCACACCAGAAATAAATACAGTTTTGATATTCCTAGAGTACGACTTAATCAAACCAGAAATGCTCTACAAATCAAGGGGCCCAGAATGTGGAATGACCTTCCCAACCATGTTAAAGACTGTACCTCTCTCAACCAGTTTAAGTTAAAAACGAAGCTATACCTAATAAATTCTCTGTAACCTACCTTACCCCTCTGTTGTCAACCCATGTATGTTTTTTGTTTTTGTTTTTTTGTTTTTCAAATCAACGCTGTTTGAATGTAATTTTCTGTAATAATTTGTAATTGTATTTGTGCTGCTTTTTCAACAATGTTCTCCCCCTCCTTTACCTCTATTTTTATTTGTACTCAACACATTTTATTCTTTTTACCCATTAGTTTTAAGCTTTAGTCATTAGTGTTTTTTCCTGCCCGAAACGCTTTGCGTAATAGTGGCTTTAGGCATTGTATGTACTAGCTCTATCTATAAAGCCAACAAACTTTGTAAAATCACTTTATGTATGTACCTTTACCTAAATAAAAATTATTATTATTATTATTATTATTATTTACTTGGGTTAAACTCTAACAGCCATATGTTCGACCATTCCTGCAGCTTGTCCAGGTCTTCTTGAAGCCTAAAGCTGTCCTCTTTTGTCTTAATCCTTCTCATAAGTTTGGCGTCGTCAGCAAACATTGAGAGGAATGAGTCTATACCCTCTGGGAGATCATTTACGTATATCAGAAACAGGATAGGTCCGAGTACAGAGCCCTATGGGACTCCACTGGTGACTTCACGCCATTCTGAGGTCTCACCCTTCCCTGTAACTCTCAGCTTCCTATTGCTTAGGTACTCCTTTATCCACTGGAGCGCCCAACCAGTTACTCCTGCCTGTTTTTCCAGCTTATGCATCAACCTTTTATGGGGTACTGTGTCGAAGACTTTCCAACAGTCCAAAAAAATGCAGTCCGCCCATCCTTCTCTTTCTTGCTTAATCTTTGTCACCTGATCATAGAATTCTATCAAGCCTGTAAGGCAAGATTTACCCTCCCTGAACCCATGTTGATGGGTTATCACAAAGTCTCTTCTCTCCAGATGTGTTACTAGATTTTTTTCTGACAATCTTCTCCATCACCTTGCATATTTTACAAGTTAAGGACACTGGCCTGTAGTTCAGTGCCTCTTGTCTGTCACCCTTTTTGTATATTGGTACTACATTAGCAGTCTTCCATATTCCTGGTAGGTCTCCCGTTTCCAGTGACCTACTATACACTACGGAGAGTGGCAAGCAAAGTGCTCCTGCACACTCTTTCAATACCCATGGTGTGATTCCATCCGGCCCAACAGCTTTTCTCACATCCAGCTCCAAAAGGTGCTTCTTGACCTCATCTCTTGTAATTTCGAACCTTTCTAAGGCCACCTGGTTTACTGCCACCTCTCCTAGGGCCGTGACTTCTCCCTGTTCTATTGTAAAGACCTCCTGGATCATTTTGTTGAGTTCTTCACACACCTCTTTGTCATTCTCTGTGTACCTGTCCTCGCCCACCCTAAGTTTCATCACCTGATCCTTTAATGTTGTCTTCCTCCTGATGTAACTGTGCAGTAGTTTTGCTTCGGTCTTCGCTTTATTAGCTATATCATTTTCTCAGCTGCTCTTCTCACACTAACATACTCGTTCCTGGTTCTCTGGTATCTCTCCCTACTTTCTGGTGTTCTGTTATTACGGAAGTTCCTCCATGCCCTTTTGTTCAGCTCCTTTGCTTTCATACATTCCCTATTAAACCACGGATTCTTCCTTTGCTTCTCTGTTTTTTTCCTGTCGGGCTCGGTCAAACCTTCTTACAGCCTCCTGACACTTTTGGGTGACATAGTCCATCATGTCTTGTACGAACTTGGTTCTGAGTTCTGTGTCCCAATGTATGTTCCTCAGGAATTTGTTCATCTCATAGTTTCCCCTTCGGTACGCCGGCCCTTTGTTTCCCAGTTCTTTTTTTGGGGGTGATAATTCCTAGCTCAACCAGGTACTCAAAGCTCAATACACTATGATCACTCATTCCCAAGGGGGCTTCCAACTTAACTTCCCTTATATTTGACTCAATTAGGGAAAATATCAGATCAAGTAAGGCTGGTTCATCCCCTCCTCTCATTCTTGTCGGTCCCTTGTGTTGACTTAGAAATTTTCTAGATGCCACATCCAGCAGCTTAGCTCTCCATGTGTCTGGTCTTCCATGTGGGTTTCTGTTCCCCCAATATATCTTCCCATGGTTGAAGTCTCCCATGGTTAGTAGTCTGGATCCGTTCCTGCTAGCCACAGAAGCTGCTCTCTCTATTATATTGATGGTGGCCAAGTTATTTCTATCATATTCCTGTCTGGGTCTTCTGTCATTTGGTGAGGCGTTATATATGACTACCACTATAATTTTCGGTCCTCCAGTTGCTATGGTGCTTGATACGTAGTCACTGAAACCTTCACAGTTTTGAATTACCATTTTTTCAAAACTCCAACCTTCTCTTATTAGCAAAGCTACACCACCTCCTTCTCTCCCTTCTCTCTCTTTCCTCACCACATAGTAGCCCTGTGGAAACACTGCATTTATTATAGATTTCGTTAGCTTTGTTTCTGTGAGTGCTATTATGTCTGGGTTTTCTTCTAGTGCCCATTCTCCGAGTTCACTTGTTTTATTTGTAATCCCTTCTATGTTAGTGTACATTGCCTTGAAGCTCACTTTCTTCTGTTCATTTTCATGTCCCCTTCTTGGCGAGCATTTTGCCCGTGTGGAAAGCTGTTCCCTGGGTGAGAAGATTTGTGAGGTGGTTTGCAGGGTCTCAGAGGATTTTAGGGTGGGGGGTGGGGGGTTCAAGGGAAGGGGGGACAGGTAGGGTGTGGGTTAAGGAGATAGCGGGGACATGGAGGATGTAGGGTTAGGGGGGAGGAGGGTATGGGATGACGGAGGAGGGGGGGGCCAGGGGGGGGGAAAGGTGGGAGGGGTGACAGGGTCAGAATGGGGTGGGGTAGAGGGAGGGTTGGGTGAGCATTTGGGTGGGGGCAGGTAGGGTGAGGGGAAGAGAGGGTTTCTATGCAGAGGGTGGTGGTGTTGCCCGCCCCTCTGGTGTTGCTGGGATGCTAGTTTTGGGTTCCCCTCTTGTCTCTTGGACTGTTGTGGTGGGGCTACGATTTCCTGGTTTACTCCTCTCTCCCTGCGCTTCCTCCTTGCTTCTGCTGCCCTTGCTCTCTCCTCCTTCGTCCTGTCCCTCTGCAGGAATACTTTTTTGTATCCCTCCACATACTGCAGACGACTCTTCCTTTCGAGAATATCCTCTATCGTGACTTCGTTTGTAAACTCCCCCTTTACAAGTCGATTTCTGTCCTTGTTGTACCAGCCCAACCTGAAAACCTTCTCAATGTTTTATTCAGCCCTTTCCATCTGTAACCCCTTCAGTAGCCCATGTACTGCCTCTCTATCCTTGCTATTCCATTCTTGCCTGTTGGATCGTTCCTGTTCTTTGATACCTACAACTACCACTGATCTTTTTCTCTCCAGCAGCTGAGTGGTGCACCTTGCTGCTTCCTGTGAGGTAGCTGCTTGCATGGCTACCTACTTCACTGTGTCCATTGCTTCTGAGCTCTTTCTCAGTCTTTCAGCAAATGTTTCAGGTACAGAGGCATTTCCTTCCAATGTAACATTCCCACCTTCCCTTTAGATGATAATCTGATGCTCGGTCTCTTTATTTTTCTCTGTGAGGGATTTGATGTCCTCCTTTGCTGATGTCAGCTCACTTTGCAAGTTGGTAATTGTAATCCTCATTTCATGTATCTCCCTACTGAATTCCTCCAGAACTTGGGTTAACATTTCCTTCGTTTGGTCACTTTGACTGTTCCCTGTGTCCCTATTGTGTCTACCTGCCATTTTGTCCCTTGTCAAGAGAGAGAGTAAGATAGAGAGAGAGCAAGAGAGAGAGAGAGAGAGAGAGAGAGAGAGAGAGAGAGGGTGGGGTGTGCGTGTGTGCGTGCATGTGATGGGGGTTAAGAGGAGGTGGGTGAGGTGCTGTCTTCAGTTTACGGCAGGGGGATTAGCGGTTTACCTGGGTTCCCAGTGAGCACACAGTTGCTGTCCCTGTTACCTGTCAATGTGTGTGGGGGGGGGGGGGGGAGAGGGAGAGAGGAGGAGAGAGGGAAAGAAGGAGAGAGAGATAGAGAGAGAGTGTGGGGAGTGGGGGGGGGGGGGGGGGGAGTGTATTGCGTTAGTGTGATGGGGGGGGTAAGAGAGGGGGTAGATTATGAGTGAGGTTTTATCCCCTTTCAATGAAAGGTGTTAATCCTTTCTAGCCTGACTGGACGTATGTCTGTGTACTCACCTAGTTGTGTTTGCGGGGGTTGAGCTCTGGCTCTTTGGTCCAGCCTCTCAACCGTCAATCAACAGGTGTACAGATTCCTGAGCCTATTGGGCTCTATCATATCTACACTTGAAACTGTGTATGGAGTCAGCCTCCACCACATCACTTCCTAATGCATTCCATTTGTCAACCACTAAAAAAGTTCTTTCTAATATCTCTGTGGCTCATTTGGGCACTCAGTTTCCACCTGTGTCCCATTGTGTGTGTGCCCCTTGTGTCAAATAGCCTGTCTTTATCTACCCTATCAATTCCCTTCAGAATCTTAAATGTGGTGATCGTGTCCCCCCTAACTCTTCTGTCTTACAGCAAAGTGAGGTTTAATTCCCGTAGTCTCTCCTCGTAGCTCATACCGTGTGGGAACCGACCTGTGAGATTTATATTTATTTAATTTATATGAATTTATATAGAATTTATATATACGTAAATTTTTATATTTTATAGCAATTTGTATGATGTTAAGTGGACTGTATTTCTGCAATAATCTCACAAATCGATCCACTACACATTAGGGGGGTTATATTAGTATACATTGAGGAGGTTCCTTATCTTATTATACAGCAGGCTTAGTCCACCAGATATAACTAGGATGTAGACACCAAATTTCCTCATGTGAAGCAGCTTCCATTACCCAGTAACTGATACACAAAGTTTGCTTCCTCTTCTTGACCTGTCAAAAGGGCGCTAGCTAAAAGCCAGAATCCTAATATATGACAGCTATATCAGAGAAAACACTGTATAATGAATCATAAAGACCAAGGCTTAATTACCTTTTTTTAAGAGGCTGTTCGCATTCTATCGGTTCGCCCTATCTACTGATATTAATGGCCAAAAATGATTACATAAACGGGTTTCGGTAGAACACTTTCCTTGATTATCTTGACAGCGTGTTGATGATGGAAGACTTTTGGTTTCCATAACACTTCGTCCAAGAGAAATTAACAGGAGCCGAATTTGCTCCCTGCACCTCAGGTCTAACAACAATGGCTGACCACTCCCTCACCACTGATGCTACTGGCCTACTTTGTCCAGATGTCGGTAAGTGATAGATGGGTCACATTTACTTTATTTTAATATTGATAATTAAACTAATTCAAATGAGATGTTTTATGATGGTAAAAGTCTAAAGACTAATGTATTTATGAATAATTCCCAGCAGAATAGCTGGTGAATTTATAATAGTATGTGGCAATGATATCCTGTTTTCTATAGACGGAAAGTTCCACTACAAGTTACATTTTCTATGAGTTAACTTGTGTATACAATGGCAGCAATATTATCTGCAATTGCATGATATTAGTAATTGGTGTCGGATTTTCTGACATACCTCTCAGCTCGGGTACTAGTCTGGTGGCAAACCTTTGAACCTTTTCCAGTTTAGTCTTATCCTTGACTAGATATGAACTCCATGCTGGGGCTGCATACTCCAGGATTGGCCTGACATATGTGGTATACAAAGTTCTGAATGATTCTTTACACAAGTTTCTGAATGCCATTCGTATGTTGGCCAGCCTGGCATATGCTGCTGATGTTATCCTTGTGATATGTGCTGCAGGAGACAGGTCTGACGTGATATCAACCCCCAAGTTTTTTTCTTTCTCTTACTCCTGAAGAATTTCCTCTCCCAGATGATACCTGTTACAGACCCGAGTCCAGCGTCGTAGCACGGAGCTGTGACGACCACGCCATCTGTGGGTCAGCTCCCGAAACCCCCTCCAAATGGACGATGCCATCTAGTGAGGACAGGATATACCGGCCACAGGGGCTGGTTTCCCGTCTTGATCAGCTCGTAACATAGCCGCTGTTGACCTCTGGTGAGGTGACGCTTAGACAGCAACGCCATCTATGGAGTGGATAGGTGGGCGTTTGCATCTAAGCCTGTAAGTGAGGTGCCCTAGAGTGTAACTAGTACTGATGACGTGTCTGATTACAGAGTCGACCTGGGACTGCTGAATCGGACGGTGGATGAGTCTACCCAAGGCAGCCATAGTATCGCCACGTGTTTGCTGCAGCAGCTGTGAGTCACCCCGCGGATGAACACTGTTGTGTTACCCTGCCTGTGAGGTGGCAGAACCAGGAATTGTCGTACCCGGGGCTGACTGGTGTAGAAGACTAGCCACTGGGGTGTTGTGGTGAGGAGAGTGATCAGCGGTATCTCACAAGGCTCCTGCCTAGGGCTCGCAACCCTAGTATCGGTCGTGGAGTGGCCTACGCAGCGTAGCTGATTGGAACCTGCCAGCTACAGTCTCGATTTGTGGTTGAAGGCCCCCACGACGGTGCACCCAGTGGGACTGTGATTTATCTGGCCTGTGGCCGGGGTAGACTCGCCGAGGGAATCAAAGGATTCATCGTGAGGCCACAAGAGAACCAGGACCACTCGTCTTGAGCACCGTGAACGTCCTGAGTCTTCGGAGGAAGACAAGTGATTGTGCGAGTGTAGTCATAGTAACCGCGTGTGACTGTTTATATATTTATTTATGGTGGTGGAATAATTATATATTTAATTTAGTGCAGTTTTATCCCTTCCCCTTTAATTTACTTGTGTTACGGAACACACCCCTTGAAAGCCACTACTAACTTGGGGCCAAATACACAAACTCTAATAACATCAGAGAAAGAACCCAGTTGCGACCCAATAGGGCCGTAACATAATTGGCATCCCCAGCGGGATCCGACCCCTTGTCAAGTATGTTTGACAGGGGTGGTGAAGTGGCGCAATCCCTGTAAATAATTCCCGCTGTGTGTGACTATTAGGACGTTATACGTCCTGTGTGGTGCTCGGAGTGATTCAGTGCAATATTGTGTAGTGCGGTGCCCAGTGTAATTACGTGCAATATTGGCAAGTGAGGCGCTAGGTGCGATAAAGTGCAATATTGACGTAGAACAGTGCTCGGTGCGTTAAGTGCTAACCTGAAAGCGGCGTGTTAAGTGCTAGTGCTCCATCTCAGTGACAATGGCAGAAAAAGCGACCATCGACGATCTGGACGATGTTCAGGCCTTTCTGAACAGGGAGGACTGTCTTGCCAGATTAAAATATCTGGGAAAACAGGAACTTGTACTAATGAGTGCCTACCTGGAGATCAAGATACGTGCCAGTGATTCCCGTGTGGAGATCTAGTCCAATATTCACCGGCATTTGAAGGCCGAGAAGAAACAGGAAAGCGAGGCACCAAATACAAAAGAAAGTGAGGAAGTAGCTTCCACTGAAAAGGAAGATAAGGGCAGTGACATTGACAGCGATGCAGGTGAGCTGAATATAAGCTTGCTAACTGTCAAAATGCGTGCCTTGGAGATAAATCGCGAGATAGAATGGAAGAAGTTAGAATTAGAACGAGAATTAAAAGATAAAGAATTGGCGATGAGGCGTTTAGAACTAGAAAGAGAAGAAAGAAGAGAAGAGCGAGAAAGAGAAGAGAAACGAGAAAGAGAAGAACGAGAAAGAGAAGAACGAGAAAGAGAAGAACGAGAAAGAGAGAGAGAAGAGCGAGACAGGCAAGAACGACGAGACAGAGAGGAAAGAGAGAGACAACATGACCTAGAAGTATTGCGGTTAGGCGGTGGGTGGCAAAGAATGGAAACAAGTATTTTCAATCCGGTTAGGAACATCAAAATGGTCCCAAAATTCAATGAGAAGGAAGTGTCGAAGTTCTTTGCGGCCTTCGAGAAAGTCGCAGCCTCTTTGGGGTGGCCAAAGGAGAATTGGGCCATCATGATACAGTCTGTCTTGACTGGGAAGGCCCAAATCGCCTACTCCACGTTGTCCCTTGATGACTCTGGCGATTACGACAAGGTGAAGAAGGTGGTGCTCATGGCGTACCAATTGGTACCTGAAGCGTACAGGCAAAAGTTTAGAAACCTGAAAAAGACCTCGGAGCACACTTTCACCGAATTCGCGACCATCAAGGAGCGGCTTTTCCAAGAATGGTGTGCCTCTCGGAAGGTGGAGACCAAAAGAGACCTCGAGCAGCTCATACTGTTAGAGGACTTCAAAGACTGTCTGTCTGGAGATCTGAAGACGTACTTAGAGGAACAGCAGGTAGAGACCTTACGTGCCGCAGCCACCATGGCTGAGGCGGAAGGCCATCCTAACGCATAGGCCTTCCGCTAAGTATGTCCCAAGGAATTACCCACGCCAGTTTGACAAACCTCATCAGGAAGAGGAGAGACCCGTCCCACGAAGCGCTGAGAAGACGCCCCCAAGTAGCTCTCGAAGGACCAGTCCTAGCAGTCCGAAACACCGTAGTCCAAGGAGGAATATGGTGTGCTGGACTTGTGGGCAGAAAGGGCATGTAGCTGCTATGTGCCGAGGCAGAAGAGGTAGCGGCGCACGTAGGGAGGTGATGTTGATGAGCTGTGTAACACCACCAGCAGGAAGCCAGGCTATGACTAGTCAGGAAGGACCAAGTTTGTTCGCCCCTCACACTTCAAGCGGGTATGTATCGAGTGATCATACTGGTAGATCAGTTATAGTGCTCAGAAATAGTGGAGCAGACCAGTCCCTGATCATGAGAAAGTCGTTACCCGAGGGAGTGAGTGTAGACGGGAGACAAAAGGTTGTCCTGGTTGGATTTCCTAGGACGCGGTGCGTCGCCCCCTTAGTGCCGGTACATCTTGACTCTCCTTACTTCAGCGGCACATGTGCGTCGGCAGTAGTCGATACCCTACCTATAGCTGGGATTGACGTGATACTAGCCAACGACTTGGAGACAGATCGGAGCAACAATCATCCCAAGATTGTGGACGAGTCAGCCAGAACAGCAAGGTCCGAGGTAACGGCAGGCATTGGTAATATCCAGGTACGAACAGACCCGGAATTAAACGTGTTTAATCCTTCCTCACCTACAGATTGACAGTATTCTAGCAGAGTCTCCTGATTCTTCTCCCGACGAGGAACATGAGGTTACGATGGCAGAAGCGACTGAGCGAGAAGAGAGGCCTCGTGTACAAACACCCACGGATACCCAAGAGTCTGGAGTGAAGGCACCTGGGTACTTGCAGTATGGCAAGGTACAACTTTCATTGAACCGGCCAGAGATTCCCCAGACGTCGGAGGTATGTGAGGTATGTGTGAAGGTTCTAGTGCCCTCTTCGATTCAAACCAGGCTAATGGATATAGCCGGCTATGGACATTACAGGCTCAGGAAGCTTATCCCTCAGTTAGCTAAATGTTTCTCAGCAGTATTTTGTCTTCTTCTCGTGTGTGCTCTCAGTAAGGACCAGTGGACGACCCGACAGATGTTGGCTCCCATGAACATCGCGAAGAGATCCCAGGGATTGGAGACTTGCACTGTGAGAGTTGCAGTCAAAGAAGGGACCTGGAAGGTGAAGGTGGATACAGGAGGTATGAGATGTGATTATATGAGTGACTGTTTCCGACAGGTTGACACCCACCGTGTGATTGCTGAGCCGGGATGTAGCGTTATGTGGAACGTTGATCAACCTGACGGTGGTAGAGCGGACACCATCTTCGATGTACGAGCAGCCCTGTTGGGACTAGGTGTGGACCTAGTAGAGGCGTATGCTGTAAGTACTGACTTACCCACTGTCGCTGTCACTCTAAATTATCAGACCGCTGTATTCTAGGTTCCCGTCTTCCTGAAGGACCACCGGTACCAGAAATGCCGTCTGTGATCAGCCATCATTGGTGTTACGACACAGGGAAGTGTCGATTCACCCCGGATCGCGTCAGTATCAATCCTTACTCGAGGCACGTGAGATTATGCCCCTGCTTGACATCGCAGTGAAGGTGTGGGAAGTCACATCGGGCAGGACATTGCCTTCCATCTGCAAGTTTCCTTCATGCCAGAGTTGCCCAGTGGGACAGTTCTGTGGACAAGACATCCTCGCCACTCCAGTTCATAGTTTATGTGAGTCCATTTGGAGTAGTATCAACGCACTAATTTGGTTTGTTTTTTCTTTTATAGAAACCCAAACCAAATTCTTTTTGGTGGGGAGGTGTTACGGACCCGAGTCCAGCGTCGTAGCACGGAGCTGTGACGACCACGCCATCTGTGGGTCAGCTCCCGAAACCCCCTCCAAATGGACGATGCCATCTAGTGAGGACGGGATATACCGGCCACAGGGGCTGGTTTCCCGTCTTGATCAGCTCGTAACATAGCCGCTGTTGACCTCTGGTGAGGTGACGCTTAGACAGCAACGCCATCTATGGAGTGGATAGGTGGGCGTTTGCATCTAAGCCTGTAAGTGAGGTGCCCTAGAGTGTAACTAGTACTGATGACGTGTCTGATTACAGAGTCGACCTGGGACTGCTGAATCGGACGGTGGATGAGTCTACCCAAGGCAGCCATAGTATCGCCACGTGTTTGCTGCAGCAGCTGTGAGTCACCCCGCGGATGAACACTGTTGTGTTACCCTGCCTGTGAGGTGGCAGAACCAGGAATTGTCGTACCCGGGGCTGACTGGTGTAGAAGACTAGCCACTGGGGTGTTGTGGTGAGGAGAGTGATCAGCGGTATCTCACAAGGCTCCTGCCTAGGGCTCGCAACCCTAGTATCGGTCGTGGAGTGGCCTACGCAGCGTAGCTGATTGGAACCTGCCAGCTACAGTCTCGATTTGTGGTTGAAGGCCCCCACGACGGTGCACCCAGTGGGACTGTGATTTATCTGGCCTGTGGCCGGGGTAGACTCGCCGAGGGAATCAAAGGATTCATCGTGAGGCCACAAGAGAACCAGGACCACTCGTCTTGAGCACCGTGAACGTCCTGAGTCTTCGGAGGAAGACAAGTGATTGTGCGAGTGTAGTCATAGTAACCGCGTGTGACTGTTTATATATTTATTTATGGTGGTGGAATAATTATATATTTAATTTAGTGCAGTTTTATCCCTTCCCCTTTAATTTACTTGTGTTACGGAACACACCCCTTGAAAGCCACTACTAACTTGGGGCCAAATACACAAACTCTAATAACATCAGAGAAAGAACCCAGTTGCGACCCAATAGGGCCGTAACATAATTGGCATCCCCAGCGGGATCCGACCCCTTGTCAAGTATGTTTGACAGGGGTGGTGAAGTGGCGCAATCCCTGTAAATAATTCCCGCTGTGTGTGACTATTAGGACGTTATACGTCCTGTGTGGTGCTCGGAGTGATTCAGTGCAATATTGTGTAGTGCGGTGCCCAGTGTAATTACGTGCAATATTGGCAAGTGAGGCGCTAGGTGCGATAAAGTGCAATATTGACGTAGAACAGTGCTCGGTGCGTTAAGTGCTAACCTGAAAGCGGCGTGTTAAGTGCTAGTGCTCCATCTCAGTGACAATGGCAGAAAAAGCGACCATCGACGATCTGGACGATGTTCAGGCCTTTCTGAACAGGGAGGACTGTCTTGCCAGATTAAAATATCTGGGAAAACAGGAACTTGTACTAATGAGTGCCTACCTGGAGATCAAGATACGTGCCAGTGATTCCCGTGTGGAGATCTAGTCCAATATTCACCGGCATTTGAAGGCCGAGAAGAAACAGGAAAGCGAGGCACCAAATACAAAAGAAAGTGAGGAAGTAGCTTCCACTGAAAAGGAAGATAAGGGCAGTGACATTGACAGCGATGCAGGTGAGCTGAATATAAGCTTGCTAACTGTCAAAATGCGTGCCTTGGAGATAAATCGCGAGATAGAATGGAAGAAGTTAGAATTAGAACGAGAATTAAAAGATAAAGAATTGGCGATGAGGCGTTTAGAACTAGAAAGAGAAGAAAGAAGAGAAGAGCGAGAAAGAGAAGAGAAACGAGAAAGAGAAGAACGAGAAAGAGAAGAACGAGAAAGAGAAGAACGAGAAAGAGAGAGAGAAGAGCGAGACAGGCAAGAACGACGAGACAGAGAGGAAAGAGAGAGACAACATGACCTAGAAGTATTGCGGTTAGGCGGTGGGTGGCAAAGAATGGAAACAAGTATTTTCAATCCGGTTAGGAACATCAAAATGGTCCCAAAATTCAATGAGAAGGAAGTGTCGAAGTTCTTTGCGGCCTTCGAGAAAGTCGCAGCCTCTTTGGGGTGGCCAAAGGAGAATTGGGCCATCATGATACAGTCTGTCTTGACTGGGAAGGCCCAAATCGCCTACTCCACGTTGTCCCTTGATGACTCTGGCGATTACGACAAGGTGAAGAAGGTGGTGCTCATGGCGTACCAATTGGTACCTGAAGCGTACAGGCAAAAGTTTAGAAACCTGAAAAAGACCTCGGAGCACACTTTCACCGAATTCGCGACCATCAAGGAGCGGCTTTTCCAAGAATGGTGTGCCTCTCGGAAGGTGGAGACCAAAAGAGACCTCGAGCAGCTCATACTGTTAGAGGACTTCAAAGACTGTCTGTCTGGAGATCTGAAGACGTACTTAGAGGAACAGCAGGTAGAGACCTTACGTGCCGCAGCCACCATGGCTGAGGCGGAAGGCCATCCTAACGCATAGGCCTTCCGCTAAGTATGTCCCAAGGAATTACCCACGCCAGTTTGACAAACCTCATCAGGAAGAGGAGAGACCCGTCCCACGAAGCGCTGAGAAGACGCCCCCAAGTAGCTCTCGAAGGACCAGTCCTAGCAGTCCGAAACACCGTAGTCCAAGGAGGAATATGGTGTGCTGGACTTGTGGGCAGAAAGGGCATGTAGCTGCTATGTGCCGAGGCAGAAGAGGTAGCGGCGCACGTAGGGAGGTGATGTTGATGAGCTGTGTAACACCACCAGCAGGAAGCCAGGCTATGACTAGTCAGGAAGGACCAAGTTTGTTCGCCCCTCACACTTCAAGCGGGTATGTATCGAGTGATCATACTGGTAGATCAGTTATAGTGCTCAGAAATAGTGGAGCAGACCAGTCCCTGATCATGAGAAAGTCGTTACCCGAGGGAGTGAGTGTAGACGGGAGACAAAAGGTTGTCCTGGTTGGATTTCCTAGGACGCGGTGCGTCGCCCCCTTAGTGCCGGTACATCTTGACTCTCCTTACTTCAGCGGCACATGTGCGTCGGCAGTAGTCGATACCCTACCTATAGCTGGGATTGACGTGATACTAGCCAACGACTTGGAGACAGATCGGAGCAACAATCATCCCAAGATTGTGGACGAGTCAGCCAGAACAGCAAGGTCCGAGGTAACGGCAGGCATTGGTAATATCCAGGTACGAACAGACCCGGAATTAAACGTGTTTAATCCTTCCTCACCTACAGATTGACAGTATTCTAGCAGAGTCTCCTGATTCTTCTCCCGACGAGGAACATGAGGTTACGATGGCAGAAGCGACTGAGCGAGAAGAGAGGCCTCGTGTACAAACACCCACGGATACCCAAGAGTCTGGAGTGAAGGCACCTGGGTACTTGCAGTATGGCAAGGTACAACTTTCATTGAACCGGCCAGAGATTCCCCAGACGTCGGAGGTATGTGAGGTATGTGTGAAGGTTCTAGTGCCCTCTTCGATTCAAACCAGGCTAATGGATATAGCCGGCTATGGACATTACAGGCTCAGGAAGCTTATCCCTCAGTTAGCTAAATGTTTCTCAGCAGTATTTTGTCTTCTTCTCGTGTGTGCTCTCAGTAAGGACCAGTGGACGACCCGACAGATGTTGGCTCCCATGAACATCGCGAAGAGATCCCAGGGATTGGAGACTTGCACTGTGAGAGTTGCAGTCAAAGAAGGGACCTGGAAGGTGAAGGTGGATACAGGAGGTATGAGATGTGATTATATGAGTGACTGTTTCCGACAGGTTGACACCCACCGTGTGATTGCTGAGCCGGGATGTAGCGTTATGTGGAACGTTGATCAACCTGACGGTGGTAGAGCGGACACCATCTTCGATGTACGAGCAGCCCTGTTGGGACTAGGTGTGGACCTAGTAGAGGCGTATGCTGTAAGTACTGACTTACCCACTGTCGCTGTCACTCTAAATTATCAGACCGCTGTATTCTAGGTTCCCGTCTTCCTGAAGGACCACCGGTACCAGAAATGCCGTCTGTGATCAGCCATCATTGGTGTTACGACACAGGGAAGTGTCGATTCACCCCGGATCGCGTCAGTATCAATCCTTACTCGAGGCACGTGAGATTATGCCCCTGCTTGACATCGCAGTGAAGGTGTGGGAAGTCACATCGGGCAGGACATTGCCTTCCATCTGCAAGTTTCCTTCATGCCAGAGTTGCCCAGTGGGACAGTTCTGTGGACAAGACATCCTCGCCACTCCAGTTCATAGTTTATGTG
>NC_091181.1:4619718-4659718 GCF_040958095.1 Procambarus clarkii | reverse complement strand
TGGTGAATTTATAATAGTATGTGGCAATGATATCCTGTTTTCTATAGACGGAAAGTTCCACTACAAGTTACATTTTCTATGAGTTAACTTGTGTATACAATGGAAGCAATATTATCTGCAATTGCATGATATTAGTAATTGGTGTCGGATTTTCTGACATACCTCTCAGCTCGGGTACTAGTCTGGTGGCAAACCTTTGAACCTTTTCCAGTTTAGTCTTATCCTTGACTAGATATGAACTCCATGCTGGGGCTGCATACTCCAGAAATGGCCTGACATATGTGGTATACAAAGTTCCGAATGATTCTTTACACAAGTTTCTGAATGCCATTCGTATGTTGGCCAGCCTGGCATATGCTGCTGATGTTATCCTTGTGATATGTGCTGCAGGAGACAGGTCTGACGTGATATCAACCCCCAAGTTTTTTTCTTTCTCTTACTCCTGAAGAATTTCCTCTCCCAGATGATACCTGTTACGGACCCGAGTCCAGCGTCGTAGCACGGAGCTGTGACGACCACGCCATCTGTGGGTCAGCTCCCGAAACCCCCTCCAAATGGACGATGCCATCTAGTGAGGACGGGATATACCGGCCACAGGGGCTGGTTTTCCCGTCTTGATCAGCTCGTAACATAGCCGCTGTTGGACCTCTGGTGAGGTGACGCTTAGACAGCAACGCCATCTATGGAGTGGATAGGTGGGCGTTTGCATCTAAGCCTGTAAGTGAGGTGCCCTAGAGTGTAACTAGTACTGATGACGTGTCTGATTACAGAGTCGACCTGGGACTGCTGAATCGGACGGTGGATGAGTCTACCCAAGGGCAGCCATAGTATCGTCCACGTGTTTGCTGCAGCAGCTGTGAGTCACCCCCGCGGATGAACACTGTTGTGTTACCCTGCCTGTGAGGTGGCAGAACCAGGAATTGTCGTACCCGGGGCTGACTGGTGTAGAAGACTAGCCACTGGGTGTTGTTGGTGAGGAGAGTGATCAGCGGTATCTCACAAGGCTCCTGCCTAGGGCTCGCAACCCTAGTATCGGTCGTGGAGTGGCCTACGCAGCGTAGCTGATTGGAACCTGCCAGCTACAGTCTCGATTTGTGGTTGAAGGCCCCCACGACGGTGCACCCAGTGGGACTGTGATTATCTGGCCCTGTGGCCGGGGTAGACTCGCCGAGGGAATCAAAGGATTCATCGTGAGGCCACAAGAGAACCAGGACCACTCGTCTTGAGCACCGTGAACGTCCTGAGTCTTCGGAGGAAGACAAGGTGATTGTGCGAGTGTAGTCATAGTAACCGCGTGTGACTGTTTATATATTTATTTTATGGTGGTGGAATAATTATATATTTAATTTAGTGCAGTTTTATCCCTTCCCCTTTAATTTACTTGTGTTACTGAAACACACCCCTTGAAAGCCACTACTAACTGGGGCCAAATACACAAACTCTAAATAACATCAGAGAAAGAACCCAGTTGCGACCCAATAGGGCCGTAACATAATTGGCATCCCCAGCGGGATCCGACCCCCTTGTCAAGTATGTTTGACAGGGGTGGTGAAGTGGCGCAATCCCTGTAAATAATTCCCGCTGTGTGTGACTATTAGGACGTTATACGTCCTGTGTGGTGCTCGGAGTGATTCAGTGCAATATTGTGTAGTGCGGTGCCCAGTGTAATTACGTGCAATATTGGCAAGTGAGGCGCTAGGTGCGATAAAGTGCAATATTGACGTAGAACAGTGCTCGGTGCGTTAAGTGCTAACCTGAAAGCGGCGTGTTAAGTGCTAGTGCTCCATCTCAGTGACAATGGCAGAAAAAGCGACCATCGACGATCTGGACGATGTTCAGGCCTTTCTGAACAGGGAGGACTGTCTTGCCAGATTAAAATATCTGGGAAAAACAGGAACTTGTACTAATGAGTGCCTACCTGGAGATCAAGATACGTGCCAGTGATTCCCGTGTGGAGATCTAGTCCAATATTCACCGGCATTTGAAGGCCGAGAAGAAACAGGAAAGCGAGGCACCAAATACAAAAGAAAGTGAGGAAGTAGCTTCCACTGAAAAGGAAGATAAGGGCAGTGACATTGACAGCGATGCAGGTGAGCTGAATATAAGCTTGCTAACTGTCAAAATGCGTGCCTTGGAGATAAATCGCGAGATAGAATGGAAGAAGTTAGAATTAGAACGAGAATTAAAAGATAAAGAATGGCGATGAGGCGTTAGAACTAGAAAGAGAAGAAAGAAGAGAAGAGCGAGAAAGAGAAGAGAAACGAGAAAGAGAAGAAACGAGAAAGAGAAGAACGAGAAGAGAAGAACGAGAAAGAGAGAGAGAAGAGCGAGACAGGCAAGAACGACGAGACAGAGAGGAAAGAGAGAGACAACATGACCTAGAAGTATTGCGGTTAGGCGGTGGGTGGCAAAGATGGAAACAAGTATTTTCAATCCGGTAGAACATCAAAATGGTCCCAAAATTCAATGAGAAGGAAGTGTCGAAGTTCTTTGCGGCCTTCGAGAAAGTCGCAGCCTCTTTGGGGTGGCCAAAGGAGAATTGGGCCATCATGACTACAGTCTGTCTTGACTGGGAAGGCCCAAATCGCCTACTCCACGTTGTCCCTTGATGACTCTGGCGATTACGACAAGGTGAAGAAGGTGGTGCTCATGGCGTACCAATTGGTACCTGAAGCGTACAGGCAAAAGTTTAGAAACCTGAAAAGACCTCGGAGCACACTTTCACCGAATTCGCGACCATCAAGGAGCGGCTTTTCCAGAATGGTGTGCCTCTCGGAAGGTGGAGACCAAAAGAGACCTCGAGCAGCTCATACTGTTAGAGGACTTCAAAGACTGTCTGTCTGGAGATCTGAAGACGTACTAGAGGAACAGCAGGTAGAGACCTTACGTGCCGCAGCCACCATGGCTGAGGCGGAAGGCCATCCTAACGCATAGGCCTTCCGCTAAGTATGTCCCAAGGAATTACCCACGCCAGTTTGACAAACCTCATCAGGAAGAGGAGAGACCCGTCCCACGAAGCGCTGAGAAGACGCCCCAAGTAGCTCTCGAAGGACCAGTCCTAGCAGTCCGAAACACCGTAGTCCAAGGAGGAATATGGTGTGCTGGACTTGTGGGCAGAAAGGGCATGTAGCTGCTATGTGCCGAGGCAGAAGAGGTAGCGGCGCACGTAGGGAGGTGATGTTGATGAGCTGTGTAACACCACCAGCAGGAAGCCAGGCTATGACTAGTCAGGAAGGACCAAGTTTGTTCGCCCCTCACACTTCAAGCGGGTATGTATCGAGTGATCATACTGGTAGATCAGTTATAGTGCTCAGAAATAGTGGAGCAGACCAGTCCCTGATCATGAGAAAGTCGTTACCCGAGGAGTGAGTGTAGACGGGAGACAAAAGGTTGTCCTGGTTGGATTTCCTAGGACGCGGTGCGTCGCCCCCTTAGTGCCGGTACATCTTGACTCTCCTTACTTCAGCGGCACATGTGCGTCGGCAGTAGTCGATACCCTACCTATAGCTGGGATTGACGTGATACTAGCCAACGACTTGGAGACAGATCGGAGCAACAATCATCCCAAGATTGTGGACGAGTCAGCCAGAACAGCAAGGTCCGAGGTAACGGCAGGCATTGGTAATATCCAGGTACGAACAGACCCGGAATTAAACGTGTTTAATCCTTCCTCACCTACAGATTGACAGTATTCTAGCAGAGTCTCCTGATTCTTCTCCCGACGAGGAACATGAGGTTACGATGGCAGAAGCGACTGAGCGAGAAGAGAGGCCTCGTGTACAAACACCCACGGATACCCAAGAGTCTGGAGTGAAGGCACCTGGGTACTTGCAGTATGGCAAGGTACAACTTTCATTGAACCGGCCAGAGATTCCCCAGACGTCGGAGGTATGTGAGGTATGTGTGAAGGTTCTAGTGCCCTCTTCGATTCAAACCAGGCTAATGGATATAGCCGGCTATGGACATTACAGGCTCAGGAAGCTTATCCCTCAGTTAGCTAAATGTTTCTCAGCAGTATTTTGTCTTCTTCTCGTGTGTGCTCTCAGTAAGGACCAGTGGACGACCCGACAGATGTTGGCTCCCATGAACATCGCGAAGAGATCCCAGGGATTGGAGACTTGCACTGTGAGAGTTGCAGTCAAAGAAGGACCTGGAAGGTGAAGGTGGATACAGGAGGTATGAGATGTGATTATATGAGTGACTGTTTCCGACAGGTTTGACACCCACCGTGTGATTGCTGAGCCGGGATGTAGCGTTATGTGGAACGTTGATCAACCTGACGGTGGTAGAGCGGACACCATCTTCGATGTACGAGCAGCCCTGTTGGGACTAGGTGTGGACCTAGTAGAGGCGTATGCTGTAAGTACTGACTTACCCACTGTCGCTGTCACTCTAAATTATCAGACCGCTGTATTCTAGGTTCCCGTCTTCCTGAAGGACCACCGGTAACCAGAAATGCCGTCTGTGATCAGCCATCATTGGTGTTACGACACAGGGAAGTGTCGATTCACCCCGGATCGCGTCAGTATCAATCCTTACTCGAGGCACGTGAGATTATGCCCCTGCTTGACATCGCAGTGAAGGTGTGGGAAGTCACATCGGGCAGGACATTGCCTTCCATCTGCAAGTTTCCTTCATGCCAGAGTTGCCCAGTGGGACAGTTCTGTGGACAAGACATCCTCGCCACTCCAGTTCATAGTTTATGTGAGTCCATTTGGAGTAGTATCAACGCACTAATTTGGTTTGTTTTTTCTTTTATAGAAACCCAAACCAAATTCTTTTTGGTGGGGAGGTGTTGTACGGACCCGAGTCCAGCGTCGTAGCACGGAGCTGTGACGACCACGCCATCTGTGGGTCAGCTCCCGAAACCCCCTCCAAATGGACGATGCCATCTAGTGAGGACGGGAATATACCGGCCACAGGGGCTGGTTTCCCGTCTTGATCAGCTCGTAACATAGCCGCTGTTGACCTCTGGTGAGGTGACGCTTAGACAGCAATGCCATCTATAGAGTGGATAGGTGGGCGTTTGCGTCTAAGCCTGTAAGTGAGGTGCCCTAGAGTGTAACTAGTACTGATGACCGTGTCTGATTACAGAGTCGACCTGGGACTGCTGAATCGGATGGTGGATGAGTCTACCCAAGGCAGCCATAGTATCTCCACATGTTTGCTGCAGCAGCTGTGAGTCACCCCCCGGATGAACACTGTTGTGTTAGCCTGCCTGTGAGGTGGCAGAACCAGGAATTGTCATACCCGGGGCTGACTGGTGGAGAAGACTAGCCACTGGGGTGTTGTGGTGAGGAGAGTGATCAGCGGTATCACACGAGGCTCCTGCCTAGGGCTCGCAACCTAGTATCGGTCGTGGAGTGGCCTACGCAGCGTAGCTGATTGGAACCTGCCAGCTACAGGCTGGATTTGTGGTTGAAGGCCTCCACGACGGTGCACCCAGTGGGACTGTGATTTGGCTGGCCTGTGGCCAGGGTAGACTCGCCGAGGGAACCAAAGGATTGATCGTTACGTCACAAGAGAACCAGGACCACTCGTCTTGAGCACCGTGAACGTCATGAGTCTTCGGAGGAAGACAAGTGATTGTACAAGTGTAGTCATAGTAACCGCGTGTGACTGTTTATATATTTATTTATGGTGGTGGAATAATTATATATTTAATTTAGTGCAGTTTTATCCCTTCCCCCTTTAATTTACTTGCGTTAAGGAACACACCCCTTGAAAGCCACTACTAACTTGGGCCGGATACCCAAACTCTAATAACATCAGAGAAAGAACCCAGTTGTGACCCAATAGGGCTGTAACAATACCTTGTATCTGGCCTCCTGCTCCTTACACCTATCTTCATTACATTACACTTGGTTGGGTTAAACTCTAACAACCATTTGATCGACCAGCTTGTCTAGGTCTTCTTGAAGCTTCAAACAGTCCTCGTCTGTCTTAATCATTCTCATAATTTTGGCATCGTCCGCAAACATTGAGAGAAATGAATCAATACCCTCTGGGAGATCATTTACATATATCAGAAACAAGATATGACCGAGTACAGAGCCCTGTGGGACTCCACTGGTGACTTCACGCAATCGGAGGTCTCACTCCTCACTGTAACTCTCTGCTTCCTATTGCTTAGGTACTCCCTTATCCACTGGAGCACCTTACCAGCTACACCTGCCTGTCTCTCCAGCTTATGTACCAGCCTCTTATGCGGGTACTGTGTCAAAGGCTTTCCGACAATCCAAGAAATGTTTCTTGCACACGCACGCACAATGTGTGCATGCGTGCATTTGTTTTTGCATGTGCGTGCGTGTGTGCTTGCAAACGTACGTGTGCGTGCGTGTGTTACGGGGGTCCCGTAAAATGTCAACCTCTACCCAAAATGAGCCACTTTGATATTTTAAATGTATATGATTTATTGAACAAGAATTTGATAATATTTTACCTCACTCTTTACACCTGAAGAATTGACTAGAGAGGGGTACCTACATGTCAGCCTCCTGCTCCCACAACCAGGTGAATGATTACGATGCTGGATGACGATGTGATCGCCTCCCACGTGGTGATTCACTAATCCAGTAGATTGATGATGGCGGTTCTTCTCTATCTAACACAAATCTCTGGAGTCAGTCACTGTATCGGTGTGTCTGTTGTGTTACAGTTCATCAATTCACTGTACCACTGATCAATTGACCCATTATGTAAACAATGCCTCGTTGGCCTTTCCACGTGGCCTGTCTGGTGAAATTCACTGCTTAACACAAAGTTCTAGTGATAGCACTGTACTTCTTCTTTCCTATTCGCGGCGGATATACTCTGTGATACCCCTAGATCTATGATCTGTCACTGTAGCCTTAATTAACCCAAAATATTGTCGTTTATTGTAGCGCGTGTGACCCGCGACGCTCCCTCCACGGCTGGCTGAACTGAACTGAGTATGTGTGCGTGTGTGTGTGTGCTTGAGCATGTGGACAGAGAGGGGGAGGAGAGGAAGGAGAGAGGGAGAGAGGAAGGAGAGGGAGAGAGAGGAAGGAGAGGAGGAGAGGAAGGAGAGGGGAAGAGAGGAAGGAGAGGGAGAGAAAGGAAGAAGAGGGGGGGAGAGGGAGCGTAGGGAGAGCGAGGGAGGGGAGGGAGAGCAAGGGAGGAGAGGGAGAGAGGGAGGGAAAGAAGGTGAGAGAGAGAGAGAGAGAGAGAGAGAGAGAGGAGAGAGAGAAGGAGAGAGAGATGAGAGAGAGAGAGAGAGAGAGAGAGAGAGAGAGAGAGACACAAACTTTCAGCAATTTCTACCTGGGGTAGGAGATGGCAGGTCACATTTGCGGCTGAGAAGACTCAAGAATGAAGTTCGACTCTTCAATGACAATGAAGAGCCATGTGATAAACCTAGCTAAAAAGGCGGCCAGGAAACTTACAGCACTACGGCGCATCTCATATCTTCTTGACAGCAAGGGATGCAAAACCTTATATGAAGCTCAAGTTCGCTCCCATCTTGAGTATGCACCCCTTTCCTGGATTGCCTGCCCCCCATCTTTCGTCAGACTGTTGGACAAAGTGGAGAGACGGGCTAGAAGGCTTATATCTAGTCTTGACCAAGTCTGGTGGGAACGGTCTGAACATCAGAGCCTGCAACACCGTCGGGACGTTGTTGGTCTTACTGTTATATACAAGGCCAACATCCTCAAAGTTCCGCACTTGGCCCAACTCCGTGGAGTACCAGTAGTTCCCACTCGTAACACTAGGCTCTCAACCTTCAACAGTCTCAAGCTGGAAGTGCCATTCTCAAGAACATCACTCCATCAGCGTTCATTCCTTCCGAGACTTACTCGCATCTGGAACTTGTTCGCTCAACAGATTGATACACGGGAGATCAGGTCAACTGTTCACATGAAGACTCTGGCACACAGCTGGCTACAAGATCATCCTGTTCCTTATATGATTGTTACTTAATGTTTTTTAATGAATAAAGGCTATTCCTTCTAAAGCAAAAAATACCAGGCTCATGAAATAAATGGGCATCTAGGAGTAGGTTTCAACTTAGCTTACATAAGTTAATATATGATAGTTCCCATTGTGTTAGTTTCAAAGTATACTCTTATGTAATAAATGAGTTTCTAGGTGTAGGCTTCAGATGAGCTGAGGTAGGATAACAGCTCTTGCTTGCAGTTTCACTAGGTATGTTATTAGGCATCCCTTATGAATCCTAGTCTTAGTTTAAAAAAAAAAAAAAAAAAAGAGAGAGAGAGAGAGAGGGAGAGAGAGAGAGAGAGAGAGAGAGAGAGAGAGAGAGAGAGATGGGGGGAGGGATGAGGGAGAGAGGAGGAGAATGATTGTATGGGGGATGCGGATGGGGGGGGGGGGGGATGGGAGGGGGCGGAAATGGCCACTTCTGGTCAGGTGTGTGTGTGTGTGCACGTGTATTTACGGTCAGTTGTGGGGGGGGGGAGTGGATTGAGGTAGTGAGATGGGTGGTAAGAGAGGGGGTGGAGTATGAGTGAGGTATTATTCATTTTCCACAAAAGGTGTTAATCCTTTCTACCCTGACAGAGCATTTGTGTGTGTGTACGTGTGTGTGTGTGCGTGTGTATGTGTGTGTGTATATTTTTGCGTGTGTGTGCGTGCATACGTACATGCGCGTGCATGCGTGCGTGTGTCACGAGGGTCCCGTAATTGTCAACCTCTACCCAAAATGAGCCACTTTGAGATTTTAAATATATATGATATACTGAACAAGAATTTGATAATAATTTACTTCACTCTGTACACCTGTATAATTGACCAGAGAGGGGTACTTACCAGTCAGCCTCCCACTTGCACAACTAGATGAGTAATGACGATGTATGGATGACGGTGCGTGGTCGTCGCCTCCCACGTGGTGATTCACTATGTCCCAGTTGATTGATGATGGCGGTTCTTCTCTAACACAAAGCTCTGGAGTTAGTCACTGTATCGTTGTGTCTGTTGTGTTACAGTTCACTAATTTGCTGTACTACTGATCACTGGAGCCCAAATGTAAACAAAGCCTCGTGGCTCTCTCACATGGCCTGTCTGGTGAATTCACTGTTTAACACAAAGTTCTAGTGATAGCACGGTGTTTTTCTTTCCTATTCACGGCTGTTATACACTTTGTGATACCCCTAGATCGGTGATCTGTAACTGTAGCCTTAATTAACCCAAAAATATTGGCGTTTATCGTAGAGCGCAACCCCGCGACCCTACCTCGATGGCTGGCTCGATTCGACTGACGACACACACACACACATAGTGTCTGTGTGTGTATGTCGTCACTGTCATAGATTTTTCCTAATGAGAACAAAATCCACTATCAAACTGCCGTAGTGTCATATGATAATGTCTCAAATATGTCTGAACGATATACTAGATTGCAAGCATGGATTCATCAATTCAATGAGTTTGCCATCTATGTTCTCTGTGCTGGACAAAGCCTGAACTTGGTGGGAGTAAAAGAAGCAGAGTGTTGTATACAGACTGTCAAATTCTTTTACTTTGTTCAGGATCTATATTCATTTTTTGCTGGATCTACACATCGCTGAAATGTATTGACATCATATTTAGGAAATTATTTTGTTGTCAAGCGTCTGTCTGACACACGATGGTCCGCACATTTTGATGCTGTTCAGGCTCTGCATGAGCAGGGAAGGGATTATCAGGGAGAAAGCACCATGCCATTACAACTATATAGCACTCGGAAGGGGTCAGAATAAGGATACGGGTTGGGACCAAGGAAGGAAGGAGTTTCGAGAAAATAAAATATGCACTGGAATCTCTATCAGCTGTCAATGAACAGCAAGTGAATAAAAGTCGAGAGGCAGAAGGATTGAGCAGAACAATGGAAAACTTAGAAACAATCTTTCTCACAATTCTTTGGAATGATATGCTAGAAAGAATGAACAAAACAAACAAGGTCCTGCAGTCAAAGGATGTGAACATCTTTGTTGCAACGAATCATCTTAAGTCTATGAAAACCTATCTTCAGGAAACTAGAGACAAATTTAGTGAATATGAATTCAAAGGCAGGAGTATGTGTCCAGATAGAGATTAAAGTGATGGAAAAACGGGAACAAAAACGAAGTGTGCATCTTAGTAGATATGATGTATCAGCAGAAGAGGTACTTCTCATAAACACAGAGAAAGTCAAGGTGACATCTTTTCTTCCTATTCTGGACACACTAATCTTTGAACTGATGAAACGTGAATAGGCCTATTCACAGACTGGAAATCTGTTTTCTCTCTTCAGTGACTAGAAAACCATTGCTTATGATGCACTAAAGAACAAGTGTGAACAACTGGCTAATATATATCACAAAGAACTGAATTATAATGACCTTTTTAATGAATGTGAGCATCTCAAGCTAACTCTTGGCTCTTGTTCAAACATGGCTCTTGGTGAAAATTGTGAGGCTACCTGCACTGTACAAAAAAATATTTCTTTCAATTTGAAATGTGTATTCTCGAATGGTGAAACCTCACTCATCTTGTTCATGTGCGTGATGGTGACCAACTCTGTACAGGAGAACATTCGTTTTCAAGTTCTTTTTTCAAAACTGAAACTTATAAAGAAACTGCTTTGTAGCACAATTATGCAGCATTGTTTGAACTGGCTTTCACACATGTGCATGAAAAATGACATCCTGAAGACCATGAATTCTAGCCAATAATAAAGTAATTCGTTAAAAAGAAATGCCGCAAATGCATGGTATAATAAGAAGTTCGTAGTAATTTCATACTGTGTCATCTTTGTAGCCTACTGAGTATTATTGTATTTTTCAAGCCTTGTGTATTATTCAAATGTTTATGATGTTGATTAGTTGCTGCTTTACAGTATGTTATTAATGGTTTAACACCAGTTATGTTGAAGTGCCAATACAATAAATATGTGTTTAATATTACTGACCATTCACTTTTTATTCCTGTGAGTGGTTGTCGTAGGGGCCCCAGCAACTGGTTTACTCAGGAGCCCATAATGCTTTTAGGACGGCCCTAGTTTGAACTCACTAATTATTATAAAATATAATTATCAAACCAAAATTTTAATAAAAAATATTGTATTAAAATATAATACAACCAGTGAGAAGTTTGACAAAAGTTTCCACAAAGGGTCACCAGGTGTGAGATGTTTTCGGGGGTGTGAAGCAACTCTTGTCCTTGTGTAATCTGCCGACCTGTGGTACGGCAGCCATGGTGTGGCATGCGGTACCACATGTGGAACTCTTGAGCGTGTTGTTGTTATTATTAGGTCCATGTGACGGAATTCCCTCTCACACTCAGCAGTATTATTAGGAATAACGTGTAAACGGCTCAGTAATAGGTGTAAATTTTGGGGGATGCGGCGTCTGTGATCCTTCACATAGTCTCTAAAGGCATTTAGTGCAGAGTAAGAAGAAAGCTTAAACCACTTAGAGCGATATAATATTTCAGATTCTCCGAATAATAACTGAGAATCTGAAATATTATATTGTATGGGTGTATTTCATCAGGCCAGTAGTCTTTTTCATGGACACATTTCACTTAGCCGTGATTTACACATACTTTGAGGTTCAGACGTTTGAAAGCCTTTCATGGATTTTGTCGTGAACATATGTGCTGCAAATTGTTCACAAGACTTATAAGAAACTGTTGATAATTAATGGAAACAATTTTCTTGTTGCTTGTTATGGAAATTCCTCCAAACTTCCCCTTTTCAATTGCCTTTTGAGCATCTAAAGTTCTAGTGCCAGGTTTCTCTTTTAGTCCATGAACTTATGCTCCGTTGAATTAGTTGTCTACATTCACAATCGAAGTAGTGTGCTTCTGTAGACACTCTGACAGTAAACCAAGTTCATGCAACGTGTCACACTCACATCAGAGTTAAATCCAATAGAAACTGTTCTGAAGTTAGTTTTATCAACAGATTTTCATAGGTTTTTCTATCACTTCAAAATCTTGTTTAATATTTCTCTGCTATTCCAAATGAAAACACTGCCTCATAATTTTTCCACTCTGCTGAAACTGTTTGAAACGAGCTGGCCACCCACCTGATGCTCAGAATACGGCCTATATTGCAAATCTGTTGTTCAAGTTGATATAAAAATTCTGATAGTTCCTTTTGATTTAGAGGTGATCTAATGTAAACTGAATTCAATTTGTAAATAAATGGTTGAAAATGGTTAATTCCATGAACTTCTCTAACTGAATCACCCACTACAAGTTCTAATCTGTGGTTAAGAAAGTACCAGATTATTATATCAGGGTAATGCTTCGTCAGAATTGTTGTAACGCCATATTTGACACAAAGCAAGACACTTGCCCCCATCACTAGCAAATGCTGCAAGGTTCTGTTTCCCAATATAAGTCATCAAACCCATGATAATTGAGACAGTCAACAGATGCGTAGCAATAGTTGACACTTTCTGGTCAGGTATTTAAATTAGATCTAAGAACATGAAATTGAAATTACCTTTCTTATCACTTTCACATTTCAAGTAAACTATCAAGGTTGTTTTAATGCTCAGGCTTGTTGATTCATCAATGAGAACAGAAATTTAGCAATTTATCTGCTTGATGTGCTGGCATATTTTCTTTTTCATATTAATGGCTATGTGATTAATTATCTCTGTGGCACTAGTGTGGGAATGAAGTTCCATTCCAATGTCAACACCATTTTGCTTTTATAGTTCAAGTAAGCCAAAGTGATCAGAGTATGGTTTGTCATTCTGAGCTAAATAATATGCAGAATGCAAAGTTGAACAAGTTGTCAATAAATGCAAAGTATTCATGACATCACACAATTTTCCAATAGTATCTTCACTAGCTACATTTTAAATACGTAAAGCAATAGTGTGAGATTTCGGTAGTTTATGATCAACAATTTATTTTTTCCCATTTTATCATCCACTTGCAGAGGTGCTGGAGCGGCGCTCCGACAGAGAAGCACCACTACTTACAACACCCAACATGCTGATCATCAAAGAACAAACCTTCTACCCTACGGCGTTGGTGCTACCCCAGGCACTATGGATAGGTGGCACGCCAATGTTCATCCTCTCATCGCCATTCTCTCAGACGGGTTATACAAAAACACAATAAGAAACTACTTCTACGTCGTCCAGTGGAAAATGCTCTGCAGAGAATACCTCTTCATTCCCATCGATGATTCCCATCATCGGGTAGGGGAAGTTCCAAGATCATACTCCTGGAGGAGGAGGAGGAAAAGGAGGAAAACACTGTAGATCTCTCTACCCAGCAGCACCTCTTCGAATTAAGAGTGGCAGCATCAAGAGGAGGATCGACAGCGTCCTCGGGGAAGACTTGCAAGACGCGTATTTCGTGGGGTAGTTCAAAATGACCAAGTAAGTAAGTAATTATGAAAAGAAGGCATCAAACCAGGAAGGCTATATTGTGCGGGATAATCAGAGGGCGCTAAATATCACCAATGATGCCAATACGAGAACAGAAACGCATAAGGCGAACGATATCAAAAGTATCCGATTTACCAAGAATTCTATCGAGGGACAAGCGACCGCGAGGGACGGTCGGAAAACAAGACACACGCTCGTCCCGGAAATCAGGACATTCAAAAAAGATATGAACGACCGTAAGAGGGACAATGCAATTTGGACAATACAAGGCGACCAAGAAAAATTAACAAAGATGTACTTTGTCCCTAATAAAATATAAAAAAATTAACAGGTCTTTATATTAATACCACAACCATTTTTTCTATTATCAACACTACCCAGCACCAGCAGCGTGACCCGTCTTCTTCATCCAACAACTGTGGCGAGAGGAAGATCAACACTCACTCCGGTGATATTAATGCTTGCTCTAATATTTTTGTATTCAGTTTGACCCAGCACAATGTCGGAGGAACATTACATTCATCTTACAAGCCTTGAACATGGCAATATTTACAACAACAAAGCATCAGCTTTCACAAACATCATTTCACCAATACATTTAAAACCCTTCTATTAAACATGGAATGAGTTTAAGGGACCATGAGTTAAAAAATATTCAAATTTTAAAAATTACTTAGAAAATATTAAACAAAACTCCCATCATTTGTCATTAGCGTCGTAAAAGTTTCATCCCAATATGTTAATTAAGAAATGGATTTTATTCGAATATTTACAAAAAAATAAGGAGAACAGCTCCTATTAAATGGAACTGAGGGATAATGCAATAATAAAGAGGTGACAGTACCTGTCCGACGCTCAATTAAAAAGAATAGTAGTAAGGAAGGTCTACAAAGTGGATATGCTTCCGATGCCTTTCAATCATTGTTGAGAATTACATAGTAACACAAATAATAATTATTAAGAATGTTATTGTGCTGTATTTTGTTATATATCATATATTATTACATTGCCCTATGCCAATATCTGTTACTTCCACCAATGGCCAACAATTTTTTTTTTTGGGGGTGGGGAATTTTTTTTTTCTCCTTTGTTTATCATCTGATTTTGTTGTGGCTTCTACATCTTAGAGAATGCATTACCTTCATTATGGATGTGAAGTTGGAACGCAATTGGTCACCATGTAAATCATCAACAGGTAGCAGAACGTGTGACTTTTAATTTTTGGGGCCGAGTTATTTTTAAATATTAAGAACTATTTCTTTGTCTCTTTAGGTTAAATTGATGACTGGGGACCAGATTTGGACCTTACAACTTATATAAAGTATACTCATTACCCTTACTATTTCATTATCCTCATCCCTATATTTAGTTTTTTGGAGTTATTTTTTCTTGACTTCATTTCAATACATATTGACCTACAACATTTACATATTCGAGTATGAATGCTAAGCAGTGTTTATTAAAATACACAAGACTATTCATAAATTATAACTATCATATTATTTGTCGATAACTTCAACTTCAATTATCTCCATAAATAGGATTTTTACTTAGAGACAATTTGTTTATCATCATCATCATTTACAGAAAGAAATTAACATAAAAAATGTAGTTATTTTAATACACAAAACAGAAGTAGATATATATGTTAATTATGATGCAGGATAGATTCACTATTAACAACATAATTATAAACCACAATATGTTTTATATCATCAGAATTTCGGAAACATACTATATATTTTCAAATATTTGTAATTAAAGTATTTATTTAGGAAATAAGTATTTTAGTTACACTAGTTTGCTTTGAGAACAAACATTCTTGCAGCAAGGATTTCTTTCCACAATCTGAGGTGCTAATGAGACCAGTCTCGACCCACTAGACAAGTCATGAACAACAATGTTCAAAATGTTCTTGATATCATTCAAATTGTCAATACGAGAGCAGAATACATAAGTTGAGTGATATCAAAGGAATCATATTGACTGACCGAGCCCCACTGTAAATATTTGTGGCTTTCCTGACCATAAAGTTACCGCCACGGTCAAGGGTAACGAGACTGGATGTACCCAGTATACAAGCCACACTAGCTATTAGTTCATATAAGCTGACAACTTATCCAGATCAACAAAACTTCCTAATGATATATATTCAATTAATACAACTGAAATGTTTAAATCGTGATTATATATGTATCATGTGGACAAATTTTTAATTTAATTTTTTCTCCTGATATTCAGGCTCTTTATTATGCTTCGTCTTGAGGCAAAGCCCAATACCTTATGCCATATTGATGCTCTGTCCACAGATCATTCCCTCTCTCTCTCAAATCATATACACTGATGGTTTCCTACAACCGCCCACGGGTGCAGGTGCAAGTGAAGTTGCCTCTACCTATCAGTCGGAACTATGTGCCTTCTTTCTTACACTTAAAAATGTGTACAAGTCCTTCAAACTTGATGCATTGATTGTAAGTGATTTTCTATCACCTTAATTACGCTCAACTCTCTAAGACACAATTGTACCATGCCCTGAAGCTAGACATAGAAAACACAACATTATTACTGATGGTAACATAATCCATTTTCATGTGAATTCCATCTTCGTTGGCATCCGAAACTTAAGCTTTCATGCATTGGTCGCGATTCCGGTCAACTAATTTTCTTACGGTTACGCGACATTGACTACTCATGGAGTCAGGAGAAAAAATATTTGTATAAATTCCATTTATTATCCGATCAACTTGGGGATAGTTTACAAATGTTTGCCATAAAATTTACGTTTTCTGTAATAGCCGAACAGCTTATTAAAGAGAACGGCGTGGCAGTGAATCATCGTGGTAAAACAATTGTATTATTGACACCACGAGTATAATCGACGTAGTTTTTATATATGTTGCCGGTCGAACGCATCCTTATGTGACCTTTAGTATTTATGTTCTTATAGAACATTCTATTGCGAACACATTGGAACAAAAATGAAATACATACATCGAAAAATAATGTCAGGACAGTGAATTGAATATACACTTTTCAAAGTGAGTTTCGCCGATATGCCGCCGCGGGTAACACTTCGGCCACTTCCCACACTGTTTTGGGTGGGCTACGACATTGAATCTATATTTATATGCATATGTCCGTGTAGAATTTTATTGCGATTTCAGTGATACCAAAATTAACGCTGTAGCACAACTGTAGGCTTCACAACCATTAAGAGAGTGGAAACATTTTGTTGCTGTTTGGCGCTCTCGGCAAGTGATCTGAATAGGTTTTTATTTGGTGTTGATATGCCTTATGCTTTGGCAGCATTTTATAGGTATGTTCTTATAGACAATTCTATTGCGAACACAGTGATACCAAATTTAAATACGTACGCCTACAATTAGTGTCAGGACAGTCAAAAGAGTATACACTTTTCGGTCTTACCGCTTAGGCGCGCGAAACGCCTGAAAGCACATAGGGTAAGTTTTTTTCAGAACTCGGGGCACCAAAGTGTTAAGGAATGGTACAGAAAATATCTACTAAAGTTTAACTCAAGTGTGAAGATACTTCAGTTGATACTTAGATATTTCCAGTAAGTGTAAAGATAAGTGCTGACGATACTAGCTTCATCTATTCAAACCCCAACCCAAACGCATTAAATAATGTAAATAACAAAGTTAAAAAGAGAGAGAGAGAGAGAGAGATAGAATGGGCGAGAATGATGAGAGGTGGACGTGTTGCTCCGCATCTTCGTGTTTACATGTGGCTGCTGCAGCTGGACATTGTGAATTTTTTCTCGACTGTTGCAGTGATACAGTGCCTTTGTGTGTTGAGGAAATGGCTGAGGCTGTCTGCCTAAGTAATAGACGATCCTGCACTGCTGGGCCTCAAGAATATGAGAGTGAGGATGACAGACAAGATGATACCAGGCCGTATCAAGCAGTAATGAACAGATATAAATGGCGAAATATTCACAGACAGCGAGATAGTGACAGTAAAGACGAAATCACAAAGAGATAAAAAATGAAACCTTACTCAGCAGGACGCAAGAGATACAGACTAATAGAAGGAAGAGCTGTTATTCCCTACAGCGTGCCAACTGAGCTTTCATCAAAAGCTCGAGTGGACGGTTCGTTTGGCTAAGGATTTTTTTTAATATGAACGACTATTTGAGGGTGCTCACCGGCCCTACATAACAATTGGGACAGAAGAGGCCGTGGAACACTTAACAACGGATGGGTTTGAGAATATTGGGATGGTTACTCCTGAAGAAGGTATGATGCACACCAAAATCATAGTTTTTAAGTATCCAACTTATTTGGATTCAGATTATCTTCTTCTTAACAATGATAGTGTTGTTTGGGCAAAGAGGAACAGTGTTCGTGGTGACAAACAAAGCCAGGTTGTTGCCTTGGTAAAGAGTGAGGCGCCGGAAACAATTTTTATGCAAGGACTAGGCTACAGGAAAGTTGCAAAATATATTGAGGAGCCCGTATTATGCATGAAGTGTTCTCGTTGGGGACATATGACTTGGAAATGCCAGTTTGACCCAGGTGTTGGTACTGTGATAAGAAACACGACTCTCGAGTGTTTAGTCAAGATTAAAAACGGTGAAAAAATCGTCCCATCCTGTTGCAATTGTCGAGGCCACAATGCTGGTTCCTATCTATGCCGCATGAAGCCTCATCTGAAAGACTCCAGGGCGGGTCCTACAATAAGGATAGATGTATCCTCGAAGGAAGAAAAGATTATGCAGCATGAACATGGAGGAAACAGCTGGAAGCCAATGACAACCCCTTTGAACAATGTGTGGGAGAAAGGAACGGAGACAATTAAGGCGAGCCTAGGGAAAGTAAGAAATGCAGCTGGAAAAAATCAAACCTTGTGGAGACAAGGTTCAGGACAATATAGTGAACGTGGAGATTGGTACTCAAATATTGGAATATCTAAAAATACTAGACAAGAGGATTGAGGCATTAGAAAAATTAGCTATGGAGGGTAGATGGGGTGAAGATGGTGGTGAAACAGGACGTGAAATGGAAAGTGAAACATGACGTGAAATGGAAAGTGAAACAGGATGTGAAATGAAAAGTGAAACGTGCGTAGGAGAAAGTAAGGAAGAACATGACGAATTGATGATAGAGTATAGTCAGGAAAATGAACTTGGTGTTCAACCTTCTGTAGTGACAAATGTTAAAACAAAGGTGGAAGTAAAACGGTATACAGAATTAAAAAATATATAGATATGAATAATATTACCTTTGATGTTAGTAGCTGTTGTGCCAGTGAGGAGAAAGCAAAAATGTTACATTGTTGGGAGAGAATGCTCATGGAATATCATGGAATGTGACGGACAGGGCAAAGATAGTTTTATTATTAATCATGGATGAAAGTAGAGTGAGGCTATTATCTTGGAACGTTACTGGGTTAAAACATAGTGCGGTGGATGTACACTATTATACTTTTAGAGAGTACTATATTAACCTGAAATGTTAAATGCAAAATGTCTTGTATTGTGATTTGTGTATTTGTACTCGCTGAATTTGTGCGCCCCTTGAGGGACTGGAAATAGAAATAGGGGGGGAAGGGTAGAAATAGCCTAAGCTACCCTTTGAGATGTATTTTTGTTACTTGTCTCAATAAACATACTTGAACTTGAAAGAACGTTTTGTATTAGAGTGTCAACTTATTGATAACTATGTAAATATGGAAATAAGTAGTGTACCACATCAAATTGTTTCGATGTGTGATAATGGTATGATAGACAGAAATACTGTCTCTCTGTCTCTAGGAATTGCCTCTCTGTCTCTAGTAATTGCCTCTCTGCCTCACTGTCTCTGCCTTTCTGTTTCTGCAATTCTGCTTCTCTTCTATTCTCTCTCTCTCTTTCTTTTCTCCCTTTCTCTGCCTCACTGTCTCTACCTCTTTGTTTCTGCAATTCTGCTTCTCTTCTATTCTCTCTCTCTCTTTTCTCCCTTTCTCTTTCTTCCTCTATTTCTCTCTCTCTCTCTCTCTCTCTCTCTCTCTCTCTCTCTCTTCTCTCTCTCTCTCTCTCTCTCTCTCTCTCTCTCTCTCTCTCTCTCTCTCTCTCTCTCTCAAAGAAAACTTTGCTCCAAAACGTTATATCACAACATTTAAAACACAATATTTAATCTAAACAGGAGAATGGGTTGGATTAAGATGATATTCTTCTTGCCTCTATGGATCTGAAGACTCTTGAAGAAGACATTTAGTATTACTGGCTAGTTTCCGAACGTTAGAAAAAATTATTTAGAGAATGGTAAACTGAGAGTTGGAGGTCGCTTGGAAGTAATGCAACTGAGAGACAAGTTCAGCAGCAGACGTGGTTTATTATGACATATTCCTGCTGATATAAGTTCCCCATATTCAACGTAGGTTATTCTCATAAGATGTGAGGCATTGCCAGGTGACATTTTGTGGAGTTGTACGCATCTGAGAGGAGCCATTAGGGAGTACTGGTTTAAGTTTTTTACTGCTGAGGAGGATTGGTGGAGACAAGACGTCCGGAGCCTCACAAAATTGAAAGTGTTCAGTTTTGATCCCTGGTCTCTTGTAGCTGTTCGGCAAGAGTGACAGCAGTATTACTTTTTACCTCCGAGTTTGGTGAGTAAGTTAAGATATTCCCTAATTAACTAACTCCGCCCCCCCCCCTTCCTTACACAATCTAGATCGTCTTCCAGCATTTATGAGTTTCCGTTGTAAGCAGGAGCTGCCTCGTGTGGGCCAATAATTTTTCTGCACTTTCTTTTATTCTCTGTTCTTAAATTGTTAGAGTGGAATAGATGTGATGGTAAGCAGCGACCTGAGGTCGAGATAGAACTACATTACTACGCAGGATAAAGCTGCCAGGGAGCTGGGAATTATGAGAAGTCTCACCAGCAGAAACACGAACATCATTCTTGAGCAATATCTAACACTATTGAGCCCCTACTTGGACTATGTTTTGCAGCTCTGGTCGTTGTACTACAGAGTAAATATTAACTCTCCTTAAGAATATATCTAGTTATTGATGACACGGCTTAAACTTGGAAATATGGGACCATTGGTATGACGAGAGAGTAATGACTCTTAATTTGAACTTGCTGAAGAGGGTTATGATCGAAGTTTTTAAGTTAGGTTAAGTGAATATACAAGTTGCTGGTTTGGAACTTTCGAAGCAGTTCCAAACCAGCAACAATCTGGTGAAAGTTTGCTTTGGAAGAAATGTAGAATACCAGCTTGGATTTTTTTACTGATGAGAGGAATGAGCTTCCAACTAACATTATTGGGGCAAAATATTGAACAAGTTCGAAGACTTGTAGGTACAATGTGTGAGAATGGGTAGATTTAAGTGAAGCTGGACTAGTATGGGGCAACAAGCTTGCTGCACTGTTCTATTATTCACTTATTCTTATGTTATCTTTAGTTATTGATATTACACTATCACTAGAATGCTTCATAATAAAAACTCTAGAATGCCTGATAAACCAATCAATAACATGTTATAACGACGAATCCAACGTAGTAACCCAAGATATAGATAAGTGAACCACTTCACCTATACATATTACGTTCTGACCATTGAACTATTCCCAATTATCACTATATTATATTGTATTAGTTTTGCAATAATTGTCAAGTCTGCAGTTAAGGGACCTGACAGCTGAGTGGACAGCGCTTCGGATTTGTATTCGTGAGGTTTCGGGTTCGATCCCCGGTGGAGGCGGAAACAAATGGGGAAAGTTTCTTTCACCCTGATGGGCCTGTTCACCTAGCAGTAAATAGGTACCTGGTAGGAAATTAGGGATACAGAAGAGAAGTAACTGACACACAAAAGCCAGAAAGCACGAGTATAAGGAGCTGTAACATGTTTAAAACCGAAAATTATATGTACAGGGAGCATTAAACATCCACGGAACAGAGTAACATTGTAATTGCCAGAATTGGGCTGGGATGAACAAATCCACAAAGGCCGTGACGAGAGTTCGAACCTACGTCCGAGAGGATCCCAGATGCTGCCTTAATTGACTGAGCTACGACATGGTTTAAAGAATTGCAACCAGAAGTTCTACTGACCTTACTTGGATCCTGCAGCCTCTCCGAGAAACAAACAGGGTTTTACACAATTCCCCCATGCACCCGAGCCCTGTCAATAAGCCGTTCTACCTCTTCGTCCTTACTTTATAGGTTCGAACCCTCGTCACGACCCTTGTGGATTTGTTCATTTGATGCATGACGCTATTGTGATTTCTGTGTGTATTGGGCTGGGATATCGATATTTATGGCTGGTGACTGCAGGTAATGAATCTCCCAATGGTAAACATTCCAATTGTAAACTATGTGAACAAGAGCTACGACATACTCTCCAACCCTACATCTGTGATTGCCGCCCTGTTATCAGTGATTTCAGACCAAATGGTATGAGGTACTTTGTGCTCTGTAATTACTTCAAACACTCACGAATATTGGAAGATATTTTTGTTCTGTACTCAGATTTTGCCATTGGGGGCTAATAGATCAGCCTTACATATTATGTTCATTCCTAATTTCATGTATGACTGGTCGTCTTGTGAGGTGGGATGTTGGATGAGCTTGTAGCTGGCTTTTATCTACACTGTGTGGTCTTTCATACCGAACAGGGCAGCAGCACATTGCTGTGTATACCCAAGCTTGTTAAAAAAAAAAACATTGTTTGAGAGGAACCTTATAGAAACTGGAAAAAAATAATAATAATATAATAATTCCATGATTCTGTGCTTGGCTCTTTTGAAAATCATAAATTTATTATTTAGTCACATTTAATTTATTTTATGTATCGAGGTAGGTATTTCTCTCCTGATACCTTGTATGACAAACCATCCTGTGAGATGGGGTATATTATATGAACTTATAGCTAGATTTTGATCTACACAGTGTAATCAATCTCTCATTTTTATAGGTGAAGCAGCACATTGCTGTGTATACTTAAACTTGTTAATAAAAAAAAATATTAATTTATTTTGCTTCGCTGGAATAAACTAGTTTGTATTTAATTTTATAGCCACTACTGTGCATTGTTTGAATACATAAAATAGTCCCAGTTGTGCAGTCAGGTTTGTACTCAAATCATAATCGAGAATTCCGGTTTTGAATCGCGGGCAGGACAGAAATGGTTGACACATTTCCTATCACCTAATTCTCCTGTCCACCTAGCAGTAAATAGGTACCCAGGGGTTAGTCAACATGCTGTGGGGATGCTTACTGGGGGGAGCGGGTGAAGAGAATCAATTATTTGACCCTGAGGGGGGTGGGGGGGGGAAGCTCTATAAGCCTAACATATACTGATGTATTACATGGCTACCCGTCCCCCCGACACAATGAATTATTAATTATTACTAAAATATTTTTCTAAGCAACGTCTAACGTACCCATTTGAATTTATAATTAAATGGACTACTTACATTCATCCGTTTATTCAGATCAAATATTAATTCACTTAAAATCATTTTATTGCCGATGACTTAGATGTGAATAAATGGATGAATGTAAGTAGTCCCGATACCCGCTTTTCTTTGGGTATGTAGAGTGTTATGAGGGAGAGCATCCAGGCGGACACGTTATTTAATAACAACTCCAGTTCTCAGAATATTAATATGACAGACACGACCACTGACCATAATTCCATGGAAGGAAATGTTTCCCGCGGGAACATCAGCAGTTGGGAGTAGAGGTGACCTGATCAGGAGGTCAAGAAGGGTAAGAGGACTGGATCCTGGGCAACAGTCACAGAGATGTAAGTCTGATCCTAACCACGTACTCAGACCCTGATAAAGCACTCAAGGTCAACAAGACCTGGTGTAAATTTGTACATAAAGTTCAGAAATACATAAGTGTGGGTTTTTATCCTAGGTTATTATATCTATGAGGAGACATTACTATTACATACTTTTGAATATTATTTATCATGGACAGTTGCCTTTTATCCCCATCCCTTCAACCTTTCCTATACTCCGTCCTCCAGCATAATGTTAATCCTTCCTTCACCTTAAATTAATTCATAATTCATTGTGTCGGGGGACAGACAGCCACTATATACATACAGTACATGATAGGTTTATATCGAAGTCTTCCCAAGAGGGTCGAATTACTGCCCCCATAGGCTGCAACCCTACAACAAGCTGACTAACTCCTGGGTGACCTATTTAATGCTAGATAAAAAGGTACATTAGTTGATAGAAAACACGCCCAACCATTTCTACCTTCCCCGCGACTCGAACCCGGAATTCTCGATTGTGAGCCGAGAACGAAACCAACTATACTAGCGAGACCCAATGACCCTTTACTAAGATCTTCGTGTGGACCATATCACCACAGACCATTACAATATCAGCGCTCTGCATGTTGTGTGCCAGTGACAATATTGACACATAGTTCCTTTGCACGTGGCTACTAGGCGCTGTTCTTCATTAACTGGACGTACCTATGTATGATTATGTTAATCACGGAGCTCCTTCTTAACAATATGTGTAAGAAGTTACATAATGCAAAATAACAGCCAACAAAACCCAATTGGAATGCCTGCATGTGACACCAGAGGTTATCGTAACTATTGTATTCTTACCTTAATATTGAAGACTGGGCATGTTGAGAGCATTGTGGCTGACGGATGTAACGGTGTTGTATTACATGCTGTGGTTGACAACAGAGGCTGAGACACTCATCCAGCAGTGGCTGACAAAGAAGGGGTTAGAGTGTTGCTCCTCCAACAGTGGGATGAAGAGTGCTGGCCGGCTCCCCACTGCGCCCACCACCAGCTGCACGTCTCAACTGTCATCGATATGTCATGAAGCGTTCATCGAGTGAGTGGTCAATGGTATCATTATTTACTCATCACCACCAAAGACACATATCCGACAACCGCCAAAAATGTTTTACGTCGTCAGCTTAAGAAATTTGCTCATGCAACGCACACAAAATTTAACAAACCGATTTTGTCTGTTTGAATGAAAAGAGAAGCAATTTAATTATTCATGTAATAGGAAAAGATAAACTGTGCCCGAAACACTATGCGTGTTATTGGCTTTACAAGAATGTAAAAACATCAATGCTCTGTACTCTCATAAACCCAATGTACCTTCTTGTATTCAGTACATACAAATAAATAAATAATGTTTGATTTAGAAATATGTATGTTTATACAAGATGTATAGTCGTACCGGCATGCATCTTTATACAAGATGTATGATTTTATCAATATGTTTGTTTATATAGATGAATGGCTTTACTAGTATGTTTGTTCATGCAAGACATATGGTCTTACCAGTATACACGTTTTTAACAGTATGTAGGCATGGTTTTCTTTCATGAATGTGCTTATTCATTATCTTATTTTTAATTGGCTTATGAACTGTATAGTATATACTAAAGTACACTTCACATTATTGACTGTCAGACGTTCCTGCTACACTCCAGTTTTCCAGCTTACTCCTGGAACACTGAGAGCCTTATAGTGGACTCCTGGAACACTGAGAGCCTTATAGTGGACTCCTGGAACACTGAGTGCCTTATAGTGGACTCCTGGAACACTGAGAGCCTTATAGTGGACTCCTGGAACACTGAGAGCCTTATACTGGACTCCTGGAACACTGAGAGCCTTATAGTGGACTCCTGGAACACTGAGAGCCTTATAGTGGACTCCTGGAACACTGAGAGCCTTATAGTGGACTCCTGGAACACTGAGTGCCTTATAGTGGACTCCTGGAACACTGAGAGCCTTATAGTGGACTCCTGGAACACTGAGAGCCTTATACTGGACTCCTGGAACACTGAGAGCCTTATAGTGGACTCCTGGAACACTGCGAGCCTTATAGTGGACTCCTGGAACACTGAGAGCCTTATAGTGGACTCCTGGAACACTGAGAGCCTTATAGTGGACTCCTGGAACACTGAGAGCCTTATAGTGGACTCCTGGAACACTGAGAGCCTTATACTGGACTCCTGGAACACTGAGAGCCTTATAGTGGACTCCTGGAACACTGAGAGCCTTATAGTGGACTCCTGGAACACTTTAGCTGTATATGTACACCAGGAAGACTAAAGCACACACCAGAAGATAAGGAGACAACGACGTTTCGTTTGTATAATTATCAAGAATATAATTACTTGATAATTATTAATGTAATTATTAATTATTTATATTAATTATTAATTATTATATATTAATTATTATATATTAATTATTAATTATAATATAATTATTATGTATAAATATATTATAATTATATAACAATTAATGAATAATTATCAAGTCAATTGTGATGTATTACGAACCTGACTCCATCGTCGGAGCATGGAGTAGCGACGTCAGTGCCATCTGTGAGTCCGCTCCCGGAACCCCCACAAAATGGACGACGCCATCTGGTGTTGGCGGGATGATACCAGCAAGAGGCGCTAGATTGCTGTCCTGGTCAGCTCGATGGGTCGCTGTTGCTGACCTCTGGTGAGGTGGCGCCTAGAAAATCAGCACCATCTATCGTGAGAGGAGTTGTATGTCAATGTAGAGTCCGTAAGTGTAATTTCCTAGTGTCCCCAGTACTGGTCAGTTTACTGATGACGTGTCTGTATCCAAAGAGGCGACGTAGGGCTGCTGTGGTACGAGGACAGTCAGTCTACCCAGGGCAGCCTATAGCTCTCTACTCCATTCTGCTTTACGTGAGCAGTGAGCCGCCGCCGAAGAGGAACTGTGTAGTATCTGCTGTCTGCCTGTGAAGTGGTAGTGACAGAATTCGGCGTATCCCGGGACTGGCTAGAGGAAGAGACGACTGACAGTGAGGTGCTACGGAGGAGTGTAACTAGCTAGTTGCAAGAAGCTCCTGCCAGGGGATCGCTACCCTTGTATTTGTTCGTGTAGAGGCCCAGCAGCGCGAGGCTGATGTTCTCTGCCAGCACCAGGCTGGAGAGTGATTGTGGGCGTTCACAAGGAGCACCTAGTGATACTGTTAGATAGGCTGGCCCATGGCTAGGGTAGACTCGTTGGTGTTTCCCAGTACTGGTTGAGGACGGTACTGTGTGTTGAGGAAACACGGAAGTTGACAAGGCAGTATTGCAAGAGCATTGAGGAGTGCTTAGTGTACTATTAGAGTGACACTTGTGTATATATCAGTGTAGAAATACTTCGTTTATGATTCTATTTAAGGTGATGGGAAAGTGATATGTGAATATATTGATAAACGATAAGTGTCGTATTCCTTTTAACCCCCTCATGTTATTTTACTTGCATTACTAAGCTCACTCCTTGAAAGCCACTACCGACTTGGGGTCGGATACTAGTACTTTGGTGCCTCCAGCAAAGAGCCCGGTTGCGACCCATAGTGGCCGTAACATGATGGGAGCGAGGGAGGTGTAATAATGGAGTGTAAGAAGATGGTCAATGGTATCAATTATTTACTCATCAACACAATAGGCATATATCCGACAAAACACCAGAAATCTGCTACGTAGTGAGCTTAATCATTCTGATCACGCAACGCACATGATATTGTATAAGAATGTGAATGTAAAATAATGGGAATGTACGAATAAGATGGAAAAAAAAAGAAAAAGGGGGCTGGGATAGGTTTGTTAGGTTGATTTTGTTAGAATGGTTAGAGCATTTGAGTATGTACTGTGAAAGGAAAGAGTCAACAGCAACAAAGCCAAAACTTGTTGTTGTTGCAAGTGTTGTTAACTCTACCCTCTCACAGTACATACTCGAATGCTCCAACATTTCTAACAAACGAGACCTAACATAAGCCTACTCCCTGTCCCCTTTTTATCTTTCTCTTTCGTTTTCTTTCCCTACATTCCTACATTCCTAATCTTATACCCATTATTACCCTCATCCCATCCGTACTTTTTGCCTTGCGCTTTCCTTCCTCTAGGAATTTCCTCCTCCTCCTCCTCCTCCTCCACATCTCTCTTGCCTTACTTAATGCCTGCCTCGCTCCCATCAGTATGCAGACGATGAGTCACAATGACGTGGATGAAGTATGTTCACCAGACCACACACTAGAAAGTGAAGGGACGACGACGTTACGGTCCTTCCTGGAGCATTCTCAAGTCGATTGTGAGAATGGTCCAGGATGGACCGAAACGTCGTCGTCCCTTCACTTTCTAGTGTGTGATCTGGTCAACATCCCATCAGTATCTAGGAATAATCCTGGACACAAATTTTAATGCTGATGCCATTTACTTGTGAGAAGGAACTGCGGCCCGGTCGGCAATCCTTGGGTCAATAACCTCCTTCTCTGGAGGAGCCAATCTGCAAGTACTTTGCACGTACTATGTACAGGCAGTCAGATCAGTGATTGACTACGCCGCACTTGCACTCAAGTTTATTAAAACAGTGGGAAAAGCTTGAAGAAGCCCAAAACAATGATATGAGAGCTGCCCTGGGACCCCCTATGTGGAGGAGGCTTGAAACTCTAAGACTGGAAACGAGTTTGCTCTCGCTTCAAGAAAAAATATCTCAAAGAACAGCTACGATAATCAGTAAGATAATTGTTTTCCCTGATCCAGTCCAGTACAATAAGCCTTGGTGGATGGACTTTGCCAAAACAGGGGGAACTCTTGGGCTGCCAGAGCGGGCAAAGTCCTAAACAGATTTCAATTAAAAATCATGATTTTTATAGAGGAGGTGATTATCCACACCCAAACTTCTCGTGTTCTCCACCGTGGGAGACGCCTACCTTCAAAATAATAATAGATGATGAAAAGGACAGCCTATGATCCAACACTCCTAAGACGCATCATAGAAAAGCAATTGGGCAGCATTGCAGTAGCAGGAGCCACCTACATCTTGCAAGACGGATCGCTTGACACAGAATATGAGAGTGCTGGTGTTGCTGTTTGCACTGACAGCGAACAGGCATATTGGAGACTGGGAGGACCAGTATCATCAACCCAAACTGAGCTGTTTGCCATACAACAGGCATTCGCTTGTGTGATGCACATAATATTCAAAATGCAAAAGACTCAACAGCTGCACTTCAAATATTAGGAGTGACAAAAACAGTGAAAACACAAAGTGGAAATAATTACCACCATTTTGTATCTAGGATCAGTAGTTAAAGGCAAAAGTCTTAACATCACCCTAAACTGGGATCCCATTCCTGGTTGGAATCCCATTGAATGAGAAAAACGACGAAACTACTAAATTGGCAACTCGTCATCCAGTGAGCCACAAAATAATGCACCCCAGCTGAGAGAACATAAAAGACACCTTCAGAACAAAACTTGCAAACCTGAACAAAGCCCATCTACAACAGACACTAGCAGAAGATTCGCCTCCTGTAATATGTTATCTTCAGGCTACCAAGTTAGGGAGATTAAATATCCCAAAAAGAATCCACAGGGAAATAACAGTTCGGTAATATAGACAACGTCTAGGAGACGAGCTGGGAAACTGATTAATCCAGAAATTGGGAATGCATCTTCTGCCAAACAATCACAGGAAAGCCACAACTTCCCAATCTCCTGGAATGTGAAGCCACCAACGACCTAAGAAGAGCTTCAAGAGTCCCTGAATCATGCAGTAACCACCCTGCAGCCATCAACACTGCCACACTTCTGGCCAAAAAAGGTGTCCAGCAGCTGATCACCCTCATAAACACTGTCAAGTAGTATCCTCCCCCGCGGTAGCACCCTGACGATTAAATGCGACCTCAGCACAGTATATATTCACTCTAAAAAATATCAACCCACCTACGGGCTATTCATGCCCGTGCCACCTCTTGGGTGCCTTAATCTTCATCAATCGCTCAATTTCGCTCACCCATCACAATCAACTTGATAATGGTCCAGGACGGACCGAAGCTTTGTCGTCTCCTCATCTTATAGTGTGTGGTTTAGTCTACATAACTTCAGCCAGGTTATTGTGACTCATCGTGTTCACCTGGAACACAGGAGCTGTATAGGATACTCCAGAACACTGAAAATGTATAGGATACACCAAGAACACTGTACTCGACAGTATACACCAGGAACACTGGTGCTGTATAGGATACACCAAGAGCACTGTACTCTACAGTATACACCAGGAACACTGGTGCTGTATAGGATACACCAAGAACACTGTGGCTGTATAGGATACACCAGCAACACTGGGGCTGTATAGGATACACCAGCAACACTGTGGCTGTATAGGATACACCAGCAACACTGGGGCTGTATAAGATACACCAGCAACACTGGGGCTGTATAAGATACACCAGCAACACTGGGGCTGTATAGGATACACCAGCAACACTGGAGCTGTATAAGATACACCAGCAACACTGGGGCTGTATAGGATACACCAGCAACACTGAGCTGTATAAGATACACCAGCAACACTGGGGCTGTATAGGATACACCAGCAACACTGGAGCTGTATAAGATACACCAGCAACACTGGGGCTGTATAGGATACACCAGCAACACTGGAGCTGTATAAGATACACCAGCAACACTTGATATGTATTTACCTAGTTGTTCTCGCTGAGGTTGAGCTCTGTCTCATTCGGCCTGCCACTGAACTGTCAGTCATTCAACTTTTTCACACACAGCATTCCACTTCAACTGATTTTTCAGGCATCCCTGTTTACAGGAGTTGAAGCTGATGTGTGGAAAAAGGCTAACATAGTTCCAATCTACAAAAGTGGAAGCAGGGAAGACCCCCTTAATTATAGACCGGTATCATTGACAAGTGTAATAGGCAAAATATTGGAAAATATAATTAAAACTAAATGGGTACAACACCTGGAGAGAAATGATATAATATCAGACAGACAGTATGGTTTTCGATCTGGAAGATCCTGTGTATCGAATTTACTCAGTTTCTATGATCGAGCAATAGAGATATTACAGGAAAGAGATGGTTGGGTTGACATCTATCTGGACCTAAAAAAGGCTTTCGACAGAATTCCACATAAGAGGTTGTTCTGGAAACTGGAAAATATTGGAGGGGTGACAGGTAAGCTTTTAACTTGGATGAACAATTTTCTGACTGATAGAAAAATGAGGGCAGTGATCAAAGACAATGTATCGGACTGGAGAAATGTCACAAGTGGAGTACCACAGGGTTCATTTCGTGCATCAGTGATGTTTATTGGCTACATAAATGATCTACCAGTTGCTATACAGAATTATATGAACATGTTTGCTGATGCTGCTAAGATAATAGGAAGGATAAGAAACTCAGATGATTGTCATGCCCTTCAAGATGACCTGGACAAAATAAGTATATGGAGCATAAGTATGTGGAGGATAAGTTCCAGCTCATGCGCTACGGAAAAATTGAAAATATAAAAACGGAAACCACGTACAAAACTGAGGCAAATCATAACATAGAACGAAAAGGCAATGTAAAGGGTCTGGGTGTACTCATGTCGGAAGACTTGCCTTTAAAGAACACAATAAAGTAGCCGTCACAACTGCAAGGAAAATAGGTTGGATAACAAGAACTTTTCACACTAGAGATGCTATACCGATGATGATACTTTTCAAAACGCTTGTGCTCTCTAGAGTGGAGTACTGCTGCACAATGACAGCCCCTTTCAAAGCTGGAGAAATTGCTGACCTGGAGAGCGTGTAGAGATCCTTTACTGCTAGAATCCACTCAGTAAAAGATCTAAATTACTGGGACCGACTAAAGAGCCTAAATCTGTACTCCCTGAGCGCAGGCGGGAGAGATACATAATAATTTACACGTGGAAAATAATTGAGGGGCTGGTCCCAAACCTGCACACAGAAATAACATCACATGAGACCAGAAGACATGGCAGGATGTGCAGAATACCCCCGTTGAAAAGCAGAGGTGCAACAGGTACTCTGAGAGAGAACTCTATCAACATCAGAGGCCCAAGACTGTTCAACACACTACACATAAGGGGCATAACTGGCCGACCCCTCACAGTGTTCAAGAGAGAACTGGATAAGCACCTCCAAAGGATACCTGATCAACCAGGCTGCGACTCATACGTCAGGCTGCGAGCAGCCGCGTCTAACAGCCTGGTTGATCAGTACAGCAACCAGGAGGCCTGGTCGACGACCGGGCCGCGGGGACGCTAAGCCCCGGAAGCACCTCAAGGTAGCACCACTTGGCAAATGGAATTTAATGTTAATAATTGCCATGTTATGGAATGTGGAATAGGAGAACATAGACCCCACACAACCTTTATATTATGTGAGAAATCTTTAAAGAATTCTGATAAAGAAAGAGATCTAGGGGTGGTTCTAGATAGAAAACTATCACCTGAGGACCACATAAAGAATATTGTGCAAGGAGCCTATGCCACGCTTTCTAACTTCAGAATTGCTTTTAAATACATGGATGGCGATATACTAAAGAAATTGTTCACGACTTTTGTTAGGCCAAAGCTAGAATATGCAGTTGTTGTGTGGTGCCCATATCTTAAGAAGCACATCAACAAACTGGAGAAGGTGCAAAGACATGCTACTAAGTGGCTCCCAGAACTGAAGAGCAAGAGCTACGAGGAGACGTTAGAGGCATAAAATATGCCTAAACTAGAAGACAGAAGAAAAAGAGGTGATATAATCACTACATACAAAATAGTAACAGGAATTATAAAATCGATAGGGAAGATTTCCTGAGACCTGGAACTTTAAGAACAAGAGGTCATAGATTTAAACTAGCTAGACACAGATGCCGAAGAAATATAAGAAAATTCACTTTCGCAAACAGAGTGGTAGACGGTTGGAACAAGTTAGGTGAGAAGGTGGTGGAGGCCAAGACCGTCAGTAGTTTCAAAGCGTTATATGACAAAGAGTGCTGGGAAGACGGGACACCACGAGCGTAGCTCTCATCCTGTAACTACACTTAGGTAATTCACACACACACACACACACACAGGAGGGAGATGCATGAAATGCATTCAGGAGAGAGATGCATGAAATGAGGATTACAATTAACAACCTGCAAAGTGAGCTGACATCAGCAAGGGAGGAGACCAAATCCCTCACAGAGAAAAATAAAGAGACCGAGCATCAGATTATCATCCAAAGGGAAGGTGGGAATGTTACATTGGAAGGAAATGCCTCTGTACCTGAAACATTTGCGGACATACTGAAAAAGAGCTCAGAAGCAATGGACACAGTGAGGGAGGTAGCCATGCAAGCTGCTACCTCACAGGAAGCAGCAAGGTGCACCACTCAGCTGCTGGAGAGAAAAAGATCAGTGGTAGTTGTAGGCATCAAAGAACAGGAAGAATCCAACAGGCAAGAATGGAATAGCAGAGATAGAGAGGCAGTACATGGGCTACTGAAGGGGTTACAGATGGAAGGGGCTGAACAAAACATTGAGAAGGTTTTCAGGTTGGGCTGGTACAACAAGGACAGAAACCGACTTGTAAAGGTGGTGTTTACAAACGAAACCACGAAGGAGGATATTTTCGAAAGGAAGAGTCGTCTGCAGCATGTGGAGGGATACAAAAAAGTATTCCTGCAGAGGGACAGGACGAAGGAGGAGAGAGCCAGGGCAGCAGAGGCAAGGAGGAAGCGCAGGGAGAGAGGAGGAAACCAGGAAATCACAGCCCCCAACACAACAGTCCTAGAGACAAGAGGGGAACCCACGACCAGCATCCCAGCAACACCAGAGGGGAGGGCAACACCACCACCCCTCTCTGCATAGAAACCCTCCCTTCCCCTCACCCTACCTGCCCCCACCCAACCCTAGCCCAATTCTGACCCTGTCACCCCTTCCCCATTCCCGTCATGTCCCCACTCCCACCTTTCCCCCCCCTGTCTTCCCTCCCCCTTCATCCCATACCCTCCCTATCCCTCCTTCCCCCTCACCCCGTATCCTCCATGCCCCCCCCCCTATCTGCTTAACCCACACCCTACCTGTCCCCCCTTCTCTTAAACCCCCACCCCCCACCCCAAAATCCTCTGAGACCCTGCAAACCACCTCACAGATCTTCTCATCCACGGAACAGCTTCCCACACCAGCAGAATGCTTGCCAAGAAAGGGACAAGAAAATGAAAAGAGGAAAGTGAGCTTCAAGGCAATGTACACTAACATAGATGGGGTTACAAATAAAACAAGTGAACTCGGAGAATGGGCACTAGAAGAAAACCCAGACATAATAGCACTCACAGAAACAAAGCTAACGAAAACTATAACAAATGCAGTGTTTCCACAGGGCTACTATGTAGTGAGGAAAGAGAGAGAAGGGAGAGGAGGAGGTGGTGTAGCTTTGCTACTAAGAGAAGGTTGGAGTTTCGAAGAGATAGTAATTCAGAACTGTGAAGGTTTCAGTGACGACATATCAGGCACCATAGCAACTGGAGGACAGAAAATTATAGTAGTAGTCATATATCCCCCCACCAAATGACAGAAGACCCAGACAGGAATATGATAGAAACAACTTGGCCACCATCAATATAATAGAGAGAGCAGCTTCTGTTGCTAGCAGGAACGGATCCAGACTACTAATCATGGGAGACTTCAACCATGGGAAGATAGATTGGGGGAACAGAGACCCATATGGAGGCCCAGACACATGGAAAGCTAAGCTGCTGGATGTGGCAACAAGAAACTTTCTAAGTCAACACGTCAAAGGACCGACAAGAATGAGAGGAGGGGATGAACCAGCCTTGCTTGATCTGATATTTACCCTAAATGAGTCGGATATAAGGGAAGTTAAGTTGGAAGCCCCCTTGGGAATGAGTGATCATAGTGTATTGAACTTTGAGTACCTGATTGAGCTAGGAATTATCACCCCCAAAAAAGAACTGGGGAAACAAAGAGCTGGCGTACCGAAAGGGAAACTATGAGGAGATGAATAAATTCCTATGGGATATACATTGGGACACAGAACTCGGAACCAAGTCAGTACAAGACATGATGGACTATGTCACCCAAAAATGTCAGGAGGCTGGAACCAGGTTTGTCACAGCCCGACAGGAAAAAAACAGAGAAGCAAAGGAAGAATCCGTGGTTTAATAGGGAATGTATGCAAGCAAAGGAGCTGAACAAAAGGGCATGGACGAACTTCCGTAATATCAGAACACCAGAAAGTAGAGAGAGATACCAGAGAACCAGGAACAAGTATGTTAGTGTGAGAAGAGCAGCTGAGAAAAGGTATGAAAATGATATAGCTAATAAAGCCAAGACAGAACCAAAGCTACTACACAGTCACATCAGGAGGGAGACAACAGTGAAGGAACAGGTGATGAAACTTAGGGTGGGCGAGGACTGGTACACAGAGAATGACAAAGAGGTGTGTGAAGAACTTAACAAAATGATCCAGGAGGTCTTTACAATAGAACAGGGAGAAGTCACGGCGCTAGGAGAGGTGGCAGCAAACCAGGTGACCTTGGAAAGGTTCGAAATTACCAGAGATGAGGTCAAGAAGCACCTATTGGAGCTGGATGTGAGAAAGGTGTTGGACCGAACGGAATCTCACCATGGGTATTGAAAGAGTGTGCAGGAGCACTTTGCTTGCCACTCTCCATAGTGTATAGTAGGTTAATGGAAACGGGAGACCTACCAGAAATATGGAAGATTGCTAATGTAGTACCAATATACAAAAAGGGTGACAGACAAGAGGCACTGAACTACAGGCCAGTGTCCTTAACTTGTATACCATGCAAGGTGATGGAGAAGATTGTGAGAAAAAACCTAGTAACACATCTGGAGAGAAGAGACTTCGTGACAACCCATCAACATTGGTTCAGGGAGGGTAAATCTTGCCTTACAGGCTTGATAGAATTCTACGATCAGGTGACAAAGATTAAGCAAGAAAGAGGAGGATGGGCAGACTGCATTTTTTTGGACTGTCGGAAAGCCTTTGACACAGTACCTCATAAAAGGTTGATGCATAAACTAGAGAAACAGGCAGGAGTAACTGGTAGGGCGCTCCAGTGGATAAGGGAGTACCTAAGCAATAGGAAGCAGAGGGTTACGGTGAGGGGTGAGACCTCAGAATGGCGTGAAGTCACCAATGGAGTCTCACAGGGCTCTGTGCATGGACCTATCCTGTTTCAGATATACGTAAATGATCTCCCAGAGGGTATAGGCTCATTCCTCTCAATGTCTGCTGACGACGCCAAAATTATGAGAAGGATTAAGACAGAGGACAGCTTGAGGCTTCTAGAAGACCTGGACAAGCTGCAGAAATGGTCGAACAAATGGCTGTTAGAGTTTAACCCAAGTAAATGTAATGTAATGAAGATAGGGGAAGGAAGCAGGAGGCCAATTACAAGGTATCATTTGGGAGATGAAATTCTACACGAGTCAGAGAGAGAGAAAGACCTGGGGGGTTGATATCATGCCAGACCTGTCTCCTGAAGCTCATATCAAGAGGATAACATCAGCAGCATATGCCAGGTTGGCTAACATAAGAACAGCCTTTAGAAACTTGTGTAAGGAATCTTTCAGAACATTATATACCACATATGTCAAATCAATCCTGGAGTATGCGGCTCCAGCATGGAGTCCATATCTAGTCAAGCATAAGACTAAATTGGAAAAAGGTTCAAAGGTTTGCCACCAGACTAGTACCCAAGCTGAGAGGTATGAGCTACGAGGAGAGACTATGGGAATTAAACCTCACTTCATTGGAAGACAGAGAGTTAGGGGGGGACATAATCACCACATTCAAGATTCTCAAGAGAATCGACAGGGTTGATAAAGACAGGCTATTTAACACAAGGGGCACACGCACTAGGGGACACAGGTGGAAAGTGAGTGCCCAAATAAGCCACAGAGATATTAGAAAGAACTTTTTTAGTGTCAGAGGGGTTGACAAATGGAATGCATTAGGAAGTAATATGGGGGAGGCTGACTCCATACACAGTTTCAAGTGAAGATATGATAGAGCCCAATAGGCTCAGGAACACCTGTTGATTGACGGTTGAGAGGCGGGACCAAAGAGACAGAGCTCAACCCCCACAAGCACAACTACTTGAGTACACACACACACACACACACACACACACACACACACACACACACACACACACAAACTTTCAGTCAGGGGAAAAAGGATTAACACCTGGGAACAGGGGATAGGACGTTACTATACTCCACCCCCCCCCCTCCCTCACCCCGTCTCCCCCTCACTCCCCTCTCTCCATCTCCATCTCTCTCCCTCTCCTCTCTCTCCCTCTCTTTCTCTCTCTCCTCCCTCCTCTCTCTCCACCTCCCCCTCTACTTTCTTCTCACTTCAGTGGAAGGGTCTGATCGGCCCCACCCACCCATTTATCTTTCCCTTTATCTCTCTGTTACGGCCCTCTCGGGATGCAACGGGGTTCTTACTCTGATGTTGTTAGAGGAAGTTGTATCCGACCCCAAGCCAGTAGTGGCTTTCAAGGGATGTGATCCGTGACGCAAGTAACTTAAAGGGGAAGGGAAATAAAGGCAAAAACTTAATATAATATATTAACCACCACCAATAAATAATATATAAAAAGATTACACGGGGGGAGGGGTATTAACACTGTACACATATGTCTTCTCCTGAAGACCCTGGAATCAAGCTCTCGATGCTAAGTCGTCGGTGCTTACGTGGCCTCACAACGAATCCTCTGAAAAGTTGAGCCTACCCTGGCCACAGGTCAGCCAAAACACAGGTCCACTGGGGGCACCGCCGTGGAGGCCATCAACCACACGTCCAGCTGGTCTGCTGGCAGGTTCCGGATCAGCAAGGCTGGTCAGGCCACTCCACGAACGATATAAGGGGAACGCCCTAGACAGGAGCCTTGTGTGACACCACAAATCACTCTCCTGTCCTCAATACCCCAGTGGATAAACGTCTCCAGCAGTCGGTCCCGGGTAATCCTTCTACTGCCACTTCACTGGCAGGTTAACACCACAGTGTTCTTCCGGGGGACGACTTCACAGCTGCTGCAGCAAAGCACAAGGTATGGAGACGGCTGCCTCGGGTAGACTGACTCAACTCCCATCACAGCAGTCCCAGGTCGACTCTGTAAGCAGACACGTCATCAATAACTGGGACACACTAAGGCACCTCACTTACAGGCTCAGACACAAACGCCCACCTATCCACTCCATAGATGGCGCTGGTGTCTGAGCACCACCTCACCAGAGGTCAGCAGCGGCAGTGTAGAGTGCTGAACGGGACTGGAAACTGGCCCTTGTGGCCAATACTCGCCATCCTCACCAGGTGTCGTCGTCCGATTGGAGGGGGTTTCGGGAGCTGACCCACAGATGGCGCGGTCGTTACTGCTTCGTGCTCGGACACTGGATCCGGGTTCGTAACACCTCCCCACCAAAAAGAATTTGGTTTGGGGTTTTATAAAAAGAGACACAAACCAAATTAGTACGACGACACAACTCCAAATGGACTTACTTATACTGAAAACTGGAACGGCGAGGCTGTCTCGTCCACAGAACTGTCCTACTGGGCAATTCCAGCACAATGGGAACTTGCAGATAGAAGGCAATGACCTGCCTGAGGTACTTCTCCACACCTCCACCGAGATGTTAATCCGGAGCATAATCTCACACCTCTCGAGTAAGGATCGGTGTAGACACGATCTGGGGTGACTCGACACTTCCCTGTGTCGTGGCACTGATGATGGCTGATCACAGACGGCATCTCTGGTACCGATCCGGCGGTCCTTCACGGAGTCGGGCACCTGGAATACAGGGGTCTGATAATTCAGAGTGACAGCAACAGCGGGTAAAACAGTACTTACAGCATACTCTACTAGGTCCACACCTAGTCCCAACGGGGCTGTTCGTACGTCGCAGATGGCATTCGCTCTGCCACCGTCAGGTCGACCAACGTTCCACATAACGCTGCATTGAGGCTCAGCAGTCACGCGGGGGGTGTCAACCTGTCGGAAACAGTCACTCACATTATCATATCTCGTACCTCCTGTATCAACCATCACCTTCCAGGTCCCTTCTTCAACTGCAACATTTGCAGTGCACGTCTCTAATCCCTGGGATCTCTTTGCGATGTTCAAGGGAGCCATCATCCTTCGGGTCGTCCACTGATCCTTACTGAGAACACAGAGAACACATACGAGAACAAAACAAAATACCGGTAGGAAACATTTGGTTACCTTAGGGACAAGTTTCCTGAGCCTGTCATGTCCATAGCCGGCAACATCCACTAGCCTGGCTTGGACCGAAGAGGGCACTAGACCTTTTGAACACACCTCACATACCTCTGACGTCTGGGGAATCTCTGGCTGGTTCAATACACGCTGTAACTTGCCATACCGCAAGCACACATTCGCCTTCGTTCCAGACTCGTTGGTATCCGTAGGTGCCCGCACACAAGGCCTCTCTTCTAGCTCGGGTACTTCTGCTATCGTAACCGCATGTTCCTCATCGGGAGAAGAACCAGGAGACACTGTTAGATAACTGTCGATCTGCGGGTGAGAGGACAAATTAGACATGTTCAAATCCGGGTCTGTCTTTACCTGGACATTACCACGGCCCGTCGTTACCTCAGACCTTGCTGTTCTGGCTGACTCGTCCGCTATCTTGGGATGATTGGTGTTCCAATCGGTCACCAAGTCGTTGGCTAGTACCACGTCAATCCCAGCCACAGGGAGGGTATCGACTACTGCCAACGCACATGTGCCGCTGAAGTAAGGCGAGTCGAGATGTACCGGCACTAAGGGGGCGATATACTGCGTCCTAGGAAACCCAATCAGGACAACCTGTTGTCTCCCGTCCACACTTACTCCCTCGGGTAACGATCTCTTCACGATCAGGGACTGGGCTGCTCCACTATCTCTGAGCACTACTACAGATCTACCAGTATGAACACTCGTTACATACCCGCTTGAAGTGTGAAGGGCGAACAAACTTGATCCTTCCTGTGTCGTCGTCGACTGGCTTCCTGCTGGTGATGTTCCACAGCTCATCAACATCACCTCTCTACGTGCGCCGCCACCTCTCCTGCCTCGGCACCTTGCAGCTACATGCCCTTTCTGCCCACAAGTCCAGCACACCATATTCCTCCTCGGACTCCGGTGTTTTGGACTGCTAGGACTTGTTCTTCGGGGGCTACTTGGGGGCGTCTTCTTAGCACTTCGTGGGACGGGAGTCTCTTCTTCTTCGTCATGAGGTCTGTCAAAACGGCGTTGGTAATTCCTTGGGACGTACTTAGCAGACGGCCTATGAGTCAGGATGTACTCTTCAGCCAAGGTGGCTGCCGCACTCAAGGTCTCTACCTGCTGTTCCTCTAGGTACGTCTTCAGGTCTCCAGACAAACAATCCTTGAAGTCCTCTAGCAGAATCAGCTGCTCGAGGTCTTCCTTGGTCTCCACCTTCCGAGAGGCACACCATTCCTGGAAAAGTCGCTCCTTGATCGTGGCGAATTCGGTGAACGTGTGCTCTGAGGTCTTTTTCAGGTTTCGGAACTTCTGCCTGTAAGCCTCAGGTACCAATTGGTATGCCATGAGCACAACCTTCTTCACCTTGTCATAATCGCCGGAGTCGTCAAGGGATAACGTGGAGTAAGCGATTTGGGCCTTCCCAGTCAAGACTGACTGTATCATGATGGCCCAATTCTCCCTTGGCCACTCCAAAGAGGCAGCGACTTTCTCGAAGGCTGCAAAGAACTTTGACACTTCCTTCTCATGGAATTTGGGGACCATTTTGATGTTTCTTACCGGATCGAAGCTACTGGTGTCCGTTGTTTGCCTCCGACCACCGCCTAATCGCAAAA